>NC_060280.1:90835913-91016956 GCF_021613505.1 Equus quagga
TCTCAGCCAATGAGAAATGCCACAGCTCAGCCAATGAGAAACGCTGCATCTCAGCCAATGAGAAATGGCACAGCTCAGCCAACGAGAAACACTGCATCTCAGTCAATGAAAAGCTGTCGCTCCCCTCAACTGCTACTTTCGCCCAATGGACTTTTGTTCAGAACACTCCCTCCCTACTCCACCCTTTTCTCTATAAAACCAGCTCCCTTCCTTTGTTCTCTGGATTTGCCTATAGTTTGCCATAGCATGCATATCCTGAATTACGATTCTTTTGGCTATTCCTGAAGAAACTCATTTTGAGGGTAAAATAACAAGTGAATTTGCTTCTTATGTTGACAACACATGGTAATGAACCCCAAGCCAAGCTCTCCACCATCATGTCATTCTACTTTGCCAGGACAACCGAATGCAGAGGTAATATGAATGAAATCATATTTTCTATACATCCATAGTACACACAGCTCTCTCCAGTACCTGAGTGCCACCAGCTATCCCAAAAGCCCCTCTTTCAATTGTACTGTCTAAGCTTTGCATGATGGTCTCCACAGGGGGCAATGGAAGGTACAAGGATCAACCATCTCAGACACAGAGGGCACTATGGTACACACATCAGCTCATTCTTTCCCTGAACTGAGAATTCTATCTGAGAAGCTTCTGATAAAAAATCCAAACCTGAGGTTACATGCTGTCTTTCTGTCCTCCAACTTGTAAGGAGTAAAATCTCAAAACAAAGTAAAGATCATGATTGGGAAAGCTTGCTAGATCTAGGAGGCAGGGGCCTTTAGGGGTGATTATATCAGGTCACCATCGTATAAGCAATTAAAGAGATGGATGAAGTTTTGGGGAATGGAGCACAGAGAGGTCTCACTGGTGTGTCTCAGAGACCAGAAACTAGTGTAAATGCTCCCAGAGGCCCTGACAGAGATAAGCAGATAGAAGGAGAACACTGAGACCAATATTCCTGAGGAGACAGAACCCCTAATGCCAAGAACTCCAGCACAGAGGACAGTAGGGACCGAGCACTCCACCTGCAAGGAGAAGGGACTGGAAGAAGCCAGGACAGGATGCTTACTAGCATCTCTGGCTTATACCCACCAGATGTCAGCAGCCTCTGTCCTCCTACCACTGACAACCAACTACTTCATCTCCAGACATTTCCCATTGTCCCCCAAAGGCAAAATCACACCTAGTTGAGAAGCACTGTATTTGAGGCAACATCTAGCTTAATTTAGGTTCTGTAACTACTCAGTCACACATTTATTCTCACAATATAGATAAAAAAAACTGGAGGCTCAGGGAGCTTACTTCACTAGTCCAGGAAGTGGCAGAGGTGGGATTTGAGCCCAGGTTTTCTGGCACCAGTGTCTGTACTGTGAACTACTCTACTGTGTTGCTTATGAAGTCTTTGTCATCCAAATATATGGAATGAACTAGACTCCTGGAATGAGGAGGACACATCACCCAGGGCAAGGAATGGAGGGCAGCATGAAGAACACAGGTGGGATTTGGGCCTCAAATTCCCTCTTCTTGCCTGCACTGGTTCCTGCCAACAGGATGTCTGGGCAGTGTCCTGGCCACAGGAAACTTGCCCATGTGTGTGACAGAGTTGATGGCTGGGCCCAGATTGAGGTCCATCAACACCATTTGCATCCAGGACACTGTGCAGACATGGAGAGAGAAGATGAGTGGATGGCCAGTAGGATCAGAAGGAAAGGGACAAGGGCCAGGCTGTCTCTCTCCTGTCTGCTCTTAAGGAAGCCAACATTCATGAGTAAGGCAGAAGAAATGGAGTCTACACACACAGGCCTCCAGTTCAATTCACTTCCCGGAGATCCATTATCTCCTCCCTCTAAAATCAAGGCAATTGCAACTTTCTTCTGCAGAACAGGAAAGAAAATGCACAGTGGGAGGAATCTGGAAGAAATGGACTCAGCTGGATTCTAATCCTGGATCTGTGGCTTGCTTGCTATGAGACCCAAGGCAAGTCACTTAACCTCTCTGAGCCTTGTCTCCTCATATCTCCAGTGGAGATACCAACATAGGGCTTTTGTGAAGATGCAGTGAAGTGATGCATGTGAAGCAGAGAGGGAGAACTTAATAAATGCTAGTTGTTACTGGCCTTTATTATTACCTACCCATGGAGTTGATGAGTGGTGCTGAAGATGAAGGATTATGTGTTGACTGTCTGGTAGCTTCAGATGTCACCTGCTCTGAGGTCTGGGCAAAGGCCACTGCATTCCATGGCACCCCTATGGAGGATGGACCCAGGTCGGTTATCTCCACAAGAAGCAGCATGAAGGAAAATCTTTTCTTCTGAACTTTCTGTTCTTTCCATTGGAATCTCTACATAAAGACTCATTCATTCACCATTTCATTTGTCTCAGACCCTCTGTCCCACATTCATCCAACCAGAAAGTATCTCTTGAGCACCTCTTATGGAGCAGCCACTATTCTAAGTTATGGGGACAGAGTGACGAACAAGACAGGTCCTTGCTCCCTCAAGATGTTTACATTCTGGTGGGTGAACTGGACAACAACTCATCCAACAGATCAATGAAAAACGTCCTCGCAGGGAGTGGAGAGGGTTTTGAAGTAACTCTATGAATGGGACAGTGTGAGATTTTCTGTAGGGTGATCAGGGAAGACTTCTCCTAGGAGGTGATATTTAAGAAGGGCCCTGAGAGATGAGAAGTTGCTTTTCACAGAGAAAGCATTTCCTGGTGGAGGGAACAACATAGGCAAAAGCCCTTGTTCCAGAGGCTGGGATGAACTTGACCCATCTGGGGAACTTCAAGAAAGCTCCAGCATGGCCGGAGCGCATGCAGCAAGGAGGACTGAAGAATGAGGTGAGATCAGCCAGGCAGGCAGGGGCTAATGATGTCAGTCAAGGTTAGAGGCATAGATTTTGTCTGAAATGCAATGGGAGATTCCTGGAGGGTCTGAAGCAAAGGGCAAGGTTATAACCAGATTGATATTTTCCAAAGGTAATTCTGCTAGAAAGCAAGGAATTGCGCAAAATCTAATGAGATAGTGTTACAAGGACACAGAAGAGTCTATAAAGTCCTTAAGATCAGAGGCCATGGCTTATTAATCTTCACATCCTAACCCCCACTGAGGGCTAGCACCATGTCCAGAAAATAGTAGGCATCGAAGCCAGCAGGCAGGCACCCTCAAAGACCAATTTGGGACACTTTTAGCATCCAAAAGAATAATGACAGTGACTGATTGTAACACATGAAAAATTAAAATGCATGGGTTAATAATGATACGTTGCAGAGAAAGAGCTCCTTGACCCCTTCTACTATGCGGGGACACAGCCAGAAGACAGCCATTTACAACTGGGAAGTGGGCCCTCACCAACACCAACTCTGTCGGTGCCCTGGACTTCTCAGCCTTCAGAACTGTAGAAATACATTTTTGTTGTTTGCAAGCCGCCCAGTCTGTGGTATTTTTGTTATAGCAGCCTGGAAGAGCTAAGATACTGGGAAAAGTGATGTGGTGCCTGCAACTTAGTTTGAAATTACCCGGCGAAGAAGATAAAGCAAAGAGAGTGAAATACCAAAAGCTATTGAACCTGGGTGGAGTGTCTATGGATATTGACGGCACTATTTCTTTCAATGTTTGAACAGTCTGCTAATTAAAAGTTGGGAAGCAAAAAGGAAGGTCAGTCTGCTGTCAGGTGACCGGATAGCAAGGGTTCCAAAACGGAAGCCAAGTATGTGGGTTGTCGATTGAGCAGGCTTTGGTGAAGTTCCCCTCCTCTGGACTCCCCTGTGCCTGCCTTGTCACCGCTGTATTTCTAGCACCAGGCACAGCGCCTGGCACAGAAAGCGTGCTCAGTAATCCATCATTTGTTGACTGGCCTCAAGATCAGAAACTCCCATGAAGTGTCTGGAAGATTCTTCAGGTTCACTTTGACTTCCCAGCAAAGAAGCACATCCCCAAATTTCAACCTCCATCAGGAAGTAGGTGGAAGCAGCAGCTCCTTATATGAGGACAGGAAGGAGGAACAGAGCTAGCCTGTGCCCACATCTCCTGACCTCTCTCAGTTGCCTTTTCAACAATGAAATCCTTGGAATTTGCCTGCCGAGTGGATCTAGTTTTGGATCCAGGAGAGAGGAATCCAGTGTCCCTGGGGAACGCTATGCCCAGGAGGTCACAGCATCATCTGGGGTGCATGGCTCCTGCCTTCAATGAGAAAATCTACACACACATGCACACACACCTGCTGAATGGCACTAAATTATCCACATAATATAATAATTAATTACAATTATTTCAATCACTGTAAGCTTCTAGGATGGAAAGAGCCAGCTTCCTAAAACGCAGAGGAGGAGAGAGATCTGTGAAAGAGCCATCCCGTCCCCTCATATTGACTGGCTTAATAAGAAGACACATATCCTAAAAAGAGGTGGCCTGTGCACTGCCTGAATCCTTTGGGGGCATCAACTCAAAGCAAAGGTTGCCTCCTTGTCTTGCTCCAAGGGTTAGCAGGGATCGGCTTCGTAGCGGGATTGGCTCTGGAGCCAGTGTCCACATCCTGTCCTGTTGTGACCTGACTTCTCTGTGACCTTCTGTCCTGCCCTAAGCATAGTCCTGTTGTGTTCTCTCACAGGGCCCAGGTTAGGGTGTTCTCCACCCTCGAAGTTTAGTAGAGGGGCGGAGCACTGACCTGGGCACTTCTAAGATGCAGGTCGCTCTCACCTGCCCAGGTCCCACTGAGCCAAGTGCTCAATCGTGCCGCCCCAGAAAGCAGGAATGAGCCCCAGAGGATGGACATAAGGAAAGTGTAGAAAAGGGTGCAGCGACCTGCAGGTCCAGAATTTGTTGTCTCCTGAGACTTCTTGGTCTTATCTTTAGTCCCCATTTCTGAATGGTCAAGGGGCTATCCATGCTGGGCACTTTATATATTCTTTCTCCTTTAGTCAGTGAAATTGTTTCCATTTTGATAAACTGAGGCACAGAGTGGTGAAGTCACTTTCCATGGTAACATAGCCAAACGAAGGGCAAAGCTGACATCTGGGGCTGTGTTTTTCGGACTCCACATCTTACTCCTGAGTGCTGCTGGGAGCACCTCTATGTGTGGTTTCATCCACCCTGCCAGGTCTCGGATGCCATAGGACTGGTTCTCCCTTCTGGGCAGGCAAATCACAGGCTCTCCTAACCCATGAGCTGAGACTCCTCACCCTTGCTTATAAGCAGCTGGAGTGCCATCAGATGTAAATGCCTTCCCTGGAGATGAGGGGGCAGGACTCCCAGACTCCTGGGGACCTTGCAGGAGTTTGCTCTTGAAAACCCAAGGGATGCTGACTAGCACACAAGGCTTAGAGACTCAAGATTTTTAAAAAAGAATGCCCCTACAGCTAGATTGTTTCTTATCAGTAATGATGATAGTGTTGATAAGATGATGAGGATGCAGCAAAGGATGAAAGCAGAAATGAAGCTGAGTGTGAAGATGAGGATAAGGAATCTAGGAAGGAGGGAGTTGCAGACAGCCCAGAACAGATCCTGAAACAGAAATGCGGCCATAATTCAGGATTCCTGCTCAGCCACTGAGGAGGAAGCTGCCACCTCCATGCTTCCAGCACATGGCAGAGGGTGGTGGCTCATTTCTTGCAAACTGAGTGACGCTAGAAGGAGGCAACGTCTAAGGCTTGACCCTCCTCCAGCCACTTTTCTCCCCAGCTTGGGAGGCTGTCCTCTGTGTCCAGGGCACCCTCCAAGGAACATGGCCCCAGATGAGCCATGCTTCTCAGAGACACAGCCGTTGAGAGGGTAGGGACTCAAAAAATAGTCTGGATATAGTCCCTGAGGATGTTCCCAAGACAGAGGAGCTAAACCGTGATGGGATCAAGGACAGAGCCTTGGATGAAGAGGCAGTGCCTCTGGGTACCTCTTGACGCAAACGCAGGGGCTCCTTCAGAGTGCCCTGCAGGGATGAAGAGGGTTGCAGAGGGAGAGGTGGCAAAGCTGGATGCTTCTATAGGAACCTCTGGGGAACCGAGGGCTGGGTTTGTCTTGGGGCTCTCAGAGGAGGCTGCAGCTGTCAGAGAAGATGTTTGCTTGTCTTCATGCCACGGCTGGCAGCCCGAGAAGTTGGCGTATTTGCTTTGCACTCTGCAGATGAGCTTGCGTCCCCCAGGGCGTCATGGCATCTGTTGTGACTTTGGAGAATGAGGTAGTCGAACAGTAGTTCTCACCAAGTGATATTTTGCCTCCTTCATTCATGCAACAAATATTTACTACACATCTACTGTGTGCCAGGGGCTGGGACAAGCTGCAGAAGTGGTGCCAGGAATGGAATAAGTACAGGAAACGGACCAGGGTGGATGTATCTCAGTTTGCCCTGGACTTTCTCAATTTTAGAACTTAAAGTCCCACTTCCCCAGGACTCCTTCATTCTCAGGCAAACCAGGACGGTTGGTTGGTCACCCTCCCAGGGTGTGCCCTCCTGACCTGCTCCTTGCCCCCCACAGCTCTGGGCCTATGATGAGTTAAGACCCCTGAGGACAGCTCTGAGCTCTGAGCAGGAAGATGAGGAGATAGGTTGGTACCTGTGCCGAGGAGTCCGACCTGGTCAGTGGCAGGAAGATGCAGAGTGGGGTGTTTGGAGTCAGACAACCTGAGCTCAAAGCTCAGCTCTTCTCTGTCTACAGGGGGGACCTTCCTCTTTGAGCTTCTGTCCCCTCGCCTGAAAAATGGGGCTGGTCATCTCAACCACTGAGTCTATTGTGCAGAGTGGATGGGTTCCTAGTTGAGCCATGGTGTCTAGCCTTCTGAAACTTTGGGTCTTCCAGAAGGAGAACGACCTGTGGCAGCCCTGGGAGCGTCAAGTGACCAGAAGGACAAGTTGGCGTGAAGAACCCCAGGGCTGCCCTGCCACGCCCAGCTGGACCCAGTACATTCCTTTCGAGGGAGGCCACCCAGTAACTGGAAAGAAAGGTGACTCTGTCCCTTGAGGATCAGGGGGGGCGTCAGCAAATTTTTCCTCTTTTCCTGGAGACACGTCACAGGTGTGAAAGATGAACTAAAATTCTGGCCAGAGCAGGTCAGCTCCTAACACCCTCCGAGCATGCACCTGCTCCCATCGATGCCCCCTCCTTTCATAATCCCCCTCCATGGAACTCGATATCTCTGGCCAGGCCCAGGCTGGGGTGATGACCCCTGTCCAGGGACCCAGGAAGATGCTCAGCAGAGCACAGCATGATCTTTATATGCTCTATGCCATCAGGGCCCTCGGGGAGCCCTGTTGGGAGGGGCAGCGGAAGAGGGCCACTTGTCTTCCCTGGGGGAGCAGGCAACCAAGTGCCAGGAAGCTGCCAGGAGAGGAGAAATCTTTGTCAACCCTCAGTCTCTTCCCAGGCAGAGGGTGAAGTTCGGGGCTTAAGAATCATCTAGAAACTGGGATTCAGATCCTTGCTGTGTGATTTAATCAAAAGGCTTAACCTCCCTGAGCCTCAGTTTCCTCTTCTGTAAAATGGGAGGCAAAGGCGCCCTTCTTCTCACCTACGCAGGCTCAATCAAGATAACACAGATAACTCCCTGACACACAGTAGATGCATAATACAAAATGATATTTACTGAGGTCTTTTGGGATCTTGGGGTGTCTCAGCCCCAGGGGCAAGGAGGGGAAGAGCACAGGATACCAGTGTGGAAGAAGACAGACAGACAGACAGGGTTCAGGGTGGAGGGAGAGGTGAGTGAGGAATAAATTTCCTCCAGCTCTGAATTTTTTTTTAATGACTCTTTAGGCAGATGGAAACTCAGAGAGGTTGGGTGTCCAGCCCAAGGACACACAGCCTGTCAGTGCTGGATTTAAATTTCTTTTCATCCCTGCTCAGGGATTAAGGGAGCTTTTTCCAGCATTTAAGTCAGTAGTCCTAGAGGGGTCTGGACCGATTCCAGGGGAATCCAGGCCCTGAGAGATGTTCTGTGTACTGTGGAAATGATGGGGTGGTCGGGAGTGATATCAACCCATAACTGAGGTGACCAACAATCTCTGGGACAGAAGCAGGGGTCTACCCAGTTCGAAGAGTCCCCAGCATCAGACTCTGAGTGAACCTCAGGGACACAAGCAGTTAAACAGCCTCTGTCTGTGGCAACGTGCTTTGGGGACAGGTTAGGGGGACACACCCCATCGGAGGTGGTGAGATTGTCCCGTACAAACCCGCCCACCATTCAGGTCATTGTGTGGATGCCTCACAATGGCATCCAACCACAAAGCTTTTCCTGGGGCCAGAGCTGGTGACTCAGGACTGGGGGACTGGGGCACTCTCCCCACCTGCTCCAGGAGCTGCAGCCTCCCCCCCCGCCCCCCTCCCCCACCTCCCACAGGTGGCTCCCAGGCTGCCTCTCAGGATGGGGAAGCAAGATGCTCCCACCACGACTCTCCTTCAGGCCCTCCGTTTCCCAGCCAAGCTTTGAGGACAGTCCTTTCTCCTGGGACGAGTAAATGAACAGAGATTTAAGCACCTCGCACATCATAGATGCTCCCTTTTTACAAGCCTCAGGTTACCTTAGACACTAGAGGGATTTGGCTGGAAAGTCCTGACTGTGGGAGCAAAACAGTCTGGGTGTCTGGGCAGCCCTGGAAGCCACATGTGGAGGATCATGGACCTTCTCTCTGTAGTGTAGAGAGCATGGTCCCTCCCACCAACACCAAAACCATTCCCTGAGGCCAGTGGGCTTTCTCTGGACAGCAAGGTCCAAGCTGATCAGCTGATCCTCAATATGAGCAACAGGCCTGCAAAGTCCCCCTTGGGATGTAAGAACACACCTCCCCAACCCTCACAGGTTGCCTGTCTGCTTCCACCTCTCCCCTCAGCATCCCCCCGTCACACAGCCCATATGCGCTCATGTGACAGTGAACTACCCAAACCCACCTGGCAGCTTCCTGCCTCCTGCCCATTGCCCACTCAGTTCTTCCTGCCGGGAGGGTCCCTTCCTCCTCTTCTGCTAAGCATGTCTGTAGAAATCCCCACCAACCCCAACACCTCCTCTCAGGGCCCCTAAGATGGCAAAACTCCTGCTCAGCCTCGTACTCCCAGGGACTGGGTACCTGTCTGCCTCGCCCACCAGCCTGGAGCTCCGGGAAGCCCAGAGGTGCGACTTGCTCATTTCCCTCCTGAGAGCTGGGCACAGGTGCTGGGAGCGCAGGTGTCAGTTAAGAAACCCTAGGAATGAGCGTGTGAGGGAGCCAATGAATGAAGGAATGCCTGGGCGTCTTCACTGATCCTGGCAGATACTTGATACACAAAGGAGAAGTTTTGTGAACTTGCCTAAGTCAGTCCAGAAAAGGCAGCCTTACCTGCCGGCTGTGATTTAGGCCTTTGCCAAAAAGCAAAAGACCTCCTGGTTGCCCCCGTGGGGGCTTGGGAAGCCTGAGGCACCTGCCACATCTGCTCTTCTCCTCCAGGAATCTGCCTGACTCCTCCACTGCCCCAGCCCAGCTCTACTTACCTGGCCCGCAGGTGAGGAGGAGAGTGACAGTCAGAGCCAGCAGGTGCCCGCGCTGGTGGCGTCCCGGGTGCCGGGGGCCCTCCCGGTCCATGCTGCTGCCCGCCCGCCTGGCTGTGCTCCTCACCCTTGAACAAGTCCCTGAAACTGAAGCCAGCCCAGCCTGGCCCCTGCTCCTGGGAGGGCGGTAAGGACACGCCTTGCTGAGCTTCCCAAGAGGGGCAGGGCCTGCCCGAGCCGTGGTGCCGCTGCTGGCAAAGGTCAGCTGGCATTATTGAGTGCCCGAGTGGTGACTAACACCTGCTGGCGGATACTCTGTGAGGGGGGGCATGAGGGGACCCTTATCCACCAGCAAAGCCTGACTCCCACATCTGTTGCCAAACCGAAAGACCCCCGTGGGTCTGTCCGGGCTTAAAGGAGGACAGGGACCTGAACATAGATCTGTGCCATTCTTCAAAGCCCCCTAGGTTCTACTTGACACCTTTTTGCTCAGGGGCTGGCACTACCAGACAAGAGCTGGGTGGACACTCCCTGGGGGAGGCATGGCTGGCTCTGAGGGTTTTGGAATGTGGGGGAGCGGAAACGATAATGCATTCCCGTGTGAGAACTCCCTGGCTGCCAGGGGAGCTGAGGGCCGGGCTTATTGTAACTTTGGGGAGCCCCTAAGAGTCACCCCTCACTACCCCTTGCCACCCCTGTACGCCTCTAGGCCCCCATGGCACCCACAGGGGCTGCAGGGACTCACTCCCCAGCCAAGCCCATCAGTTGCCCCTGCCAGGAACAGAGAGGAGCATGAGTGGCTGGCATGGGGGCAGGAAATGGATCTGGGATTCTGCCTTCTCTTTTTTTTTTTTAAAAAAAGATTGGCACCTGAGCTAACAACTGTTGCCAATCTTCTCCTTCTTTTTTTTTTTCCTGCTTTTTCCCCAAATCCCCCAGTACATAGTTGTATATTTTAGTTGTGGTCCTTCTAGTTGTGGCATGTGGAATGCCACCTCAACGTGGCCATGATGAGCGGTGCCATGTCCGCGCCCAGGATCCGAACCGGCGAAACCGTGGTCCGCCAAAGCGGAGTGCCTGAACTTAACCACTCGGCCACGGGGCCGACCCTCTGCCTCCTCTTTGACAAGACCACAGCCCCCACAGGTTTCTTATCATCCCAGGCTTGGGCTGGGATGATAAGAAAGAACCCCAGAAACGGCCTCTCTCCTGCCATCTGCCCAGCACAGATTGCCAGGGAGATCCTCCTTGGGTACCATACTCCTCAGTGCCCCCAACACTCCTCCCTCATCCAAGCACTGAGGAAACCCTCACCCCTCCCTCTCTCCCACCCCTCCTCACACGCCTCTAACAACCCGACAGGTGGGTTTATCTTCTCATCCAGGCGAAGGTGCTTACAGATGCACAGTGCCAAGGTGGCAGGCAGTGGACACTCCAGCGGGCCTCATACCACTCCTGCTTCTTGTACCCGGAGCCAAACTGCATGCATCTGGGGCCAGGGCAAGCTTAGCAGAAACTCCCAGGGCCTTCTACGTCCCAGGAAACTTCCTGCTAACCTACTCTCTCCCGTCTGCTTGCCCTGCTCTCGTTCATTCATTCATTCTCAGGACAGATTCATACCTCAGGCCCCAACTCCACTCCAGGCACACAGCCTGGCCCAGATGGACAGATGAGCAAGTGCAGGGGATTGAGCTGGGGTGGCAGAAGCACAGACGTAAGTGGGAGATGCCAGGCCCAGACTGAGAGGGGGCAGGGAATCAGGGAAGTCTTCCCAGAGGAGATGCCACATACACCGAGACCTGAAGGATAAGCTGGAGTCAGCGGGGCCACAGGAGGTGGAGAGAAGGATGTGTTCCAGAGGAAAGACAGTGGGAAGACGGAAGTGGAGTCTGGGTTTTGTCCACACCCCCTCCCTTGCTTCTCTGCCCAGGGACCCCCTCCCTCTTAAGAAAACAATCACAGAGAAACAAGTGCCAAGTCAGTAGGTCCTGTGCAAGATCACTGTGCTCTACTCCCCCCATCTCACAGAGGGGAAAATTGGGCCCCCCCCAAAGGCATTAGGACCTGCAAGATCAATGATAGACCTCAGACTAGACCCCAGAGCCCTGGACTCCCAAAATCTTCCCATTAAGTGATTCAATTCTTTCTCTAGGAAGCGAGAGAGAGCACCTCCGAGCATCACCGGTCTGTGAGACCTCAGGATCCAGGAGCTGCATCACTTTGAAGAGGGGCACACAGAGCTTAAACGGTTTAGGTTCACGATGGGTGAACACAGCCACTGTTTATTTAACATCTCCTATGCGCTGGGCATTGCTTCCAGTCATCACCACGATGCTGAAGCTGGGTTTTATCCTCACACCAATTCCATTCCATGGAATTCCATTCCAACACCATTCCATGGTTGCTAGTTGTTGCCCCCATTGCATGGATGAGAATGCCAAGGCTCAAGGATTTGTCCAAAGTCACTCAGCTAGCACGTAGCAGAGCTAGGATTTGAACTCGGCTTTGATCTAGCACAGTGTTTCTCACCCAAGGGTTATTTTCTTCCCCTAGGGGACATTTGGCAATGCCTGGAGTCTTTCTTGGTTGTCATGGCAGGAAGAGAGGCTGCTATTGGCATCTAGCGGGCAGAAAACAGGGACGTTGGTGCACAGGACAGGCCCCCTTGACAATGAATTATCCAGCCCCAAATGTCAATAGTACCACTGAGGAACCCTGGTCCAAAGCTGGGCTGTTGTGGACTGGAACTTTCTATGATAATATCCATGTTCTACATTTGTGCCATCCAACAGGACCACTATGAGCCCCAGGTAACTGGTGTGACTGAAGAATCAACTTTAAATTTTATTTAGTCTTAATTAAAAAAAGAAAACTCTCATCAGTGCAGTTATTGGCAACCATGTGAGTAGGCTTGGAACAGCTCAGGCAAGTGAGTGTACTTTTTCAACTGGAATTTCATACCATCTAAACACAGATCTAGTAGTTCAGATTAAAAACCCAATGTCTGAATTGGGATGCTCTACCAAGATTAAAATGCACACCAGATTTAAAAGACATAGTATGAGAAAAAGAATGTAAAACATCTTCTTGGTCAATTTTATACAGGTCACTTATTGAAATGATAAATATTTGGGTCTATCAGGTTAAATAAAATATATGATTAAAATTCACTCACCAGTGTCCTTTTTACTTTCTTAACATGGCCGCTGGAAAATCTGTCATGACATATGCGACTTGGGTTCTCTTTCTATTGGATAACGCCGGTCTGGGATCTGAGCCTGCCCACCATAAATAATCTTGATTATTTAAGATAACAATAATATTTGTATTTAGTTACTTAATCTTGACTACAAATACCCTTTGCGTCTCTTTGTTCTGTCTCTCCCAGCTTAGTGGTTCCTGCACCAATGACAGAGATGGAGTAGGACCCGTAGGCCCCTTTCTGCCCCGAAAAGGATTTATCTACGTCAGCAGGACCGCTTGGGAATTGGGGATGACGGAGATACGTTCCTGGTTGCCCTCCTCTCGGATTCCGCCTGCCCTTCTGTGTGTGCTTGGAGGGAACCACAGCATCAGAGAAGGAGCAAAGGCTCCTACTGTTCCCAGACTGACCAGAGCCTGAGCCGGCCTTGCCTATCAGGTGGCATTGCTGGGGGCAGAGGGGCAAGGTCAGGGCTGGGCTGGGCTGGCCAAGCAAGACAGACAGAGGGCTGAGGACACTGCCTGGGCAGAAAGAGGGAGGGAAGCTAGAGGTAGAGATGGAGGGGCATGGTCAGAGAAGTGGGAGGAGAAACTCTTGGTGTCATCACTGAACCAGCAGGAGGAGTGGGTTTTGAGGACAAGAGAGAGTCTCCCTGCAAACGTCACTAAAAAAGGCAGAAGTAGAGGAAACTCAAGAGAAGCTCTCAGTGATGATTTTTTTTTTTTTGTAGGGAAGGATTCTCCCTGAGCTAACATCTGTTGCCAATCATCCTCTTTTTTTTTAATTCTTCTCCCCAAAGCCCCAGAGTATGGATGTATATTCTAGTTGTAAGTGTTTCTGGTTCTTCTATGTAAGCCACCACCACAGCATGGCTACTGACAGACAGATGGTGTGGTTCTGCCACTGGGAAATGAATCTGGGCTGCTGAAGTGGTGACCACTGAACTTCAACCACTAGACCATCAGGGCTGGCTCTCTCAGTGATTTTTGTGAAAGGAGTTTCCACGTGGGAGAACGGGCAAGGCTGGATTGTCAGGCTTCGAAATCCAGAGGGAATGAGATGGGCACTGGAGGCGGCCTGGGTTCAAATCCCCGCTGCCCCACGGCAGCAGTAATGACAACAATAATAGTAATGTCTACTGATCACCTACTGTATGCCAAGCATCAGGGCAAGAAAGGCACCAGGGGTGGAGAGTATCGACATTAAACCACAGTATTAACAAGTGGCATTTACTCAATGTTTTCTCTGAGTTCCACCCTTCACAGAGCTTAATGGCTCATTTGATTCTCGTGGTATCTCTATGAGGTGGTGCACTCATCAACCCATTTCACAGAGGAAGAAACCGAGGCACAAAGATGTTATATAATCCACACAAGACCACAAGGCGAGGCATCATATGTTTCTATTTATAACAATTCAAGAACAGGCGAGACTGATGGACGGAGATGGATGTCAGAATAATGTTCTGGGGACAACGTCTGGAAAAAGAACACGAGGGAAACTTCTGGAGCAGTGGTTCTCAGTCGGGAGATATCACTTAACACCTGTTAGAATGGCTATTATCAAAAAGATAAGAGATCCCAGGGGCTGGCCCAGTGGCACAGCAGTTAAGTCCACGCATTCCACTTTGGCAGCCCGCGGCTCACTGGTTCGGATCCCTGGTGGGAAACTTATGCACCACTCATCAAGCCATGCTGTGGCAGGTGCCCCACATATAAAGTAGAGGAAGATGGGCACAGATGTTAGCTCAGGGCCAATCTTCCTTAAGAAAAAAAGATAAGAGATAACAAGTGTTGGTGAGGGTGTGGAGCAGAGGGAACCCTTGTGCACTATTGGTGAGAATGCGTTGGTGCAGCCACTACGCAAAGCAGTGTGGAGCTTCCTCAGGAAGTAAAAATATAGAAATTTCCTATGACCCAGCAATTCCACTTCTGGGCATCTATCCAAAGGAAACACAAACTCAAATAGATATGTGCACCCCGATGTTCATTCCAGCGTTATTTACAATAGCCAAGATACAGAAAGCATCTAAATGTCCATCAATGGATGAATGAATAAGGAAATTGGGTGTATATATATATATGCACACAATGGAATATTATTCAGCCATACAAGGAAGGAAATCTTGCCATTTGCAACAATATGGATGGACTTTGAGGGCACTATGCTAAATGAGATGGCAAATAGAAAAACAGAAATACTGTATGATTTCACTTGCATGTGGAATCTACAAAAAACATAATAATACAGAGAACAGATTGGTGGTTGGCAGAGGCAGGAAGTTGGGGTGGGGGAAATGCATGAAGGTGGTCAAAAGGTAAAAACTTGCAGGAATAAAAAGAAAAACCCTGAGAGGTGTGGCTGCTGCTGGCATCTAGTGTGTCGTGGCCGGCGTCCAGGCTCAGCTTCCTACAATGCACAGGACAGCCCCTCACAACAGAGAGTTGCCCTGCCCCAAATGTCACCAGTACAGAGGCTGAGACGCCGTGTTCCAGGGGACAGGAATGTTCTCTGTCTTGAGTTGTGTGGAGGTTACGCGTACGTGAAAATTCATTGAGTCATGCACTTACAATGAAGACATTTTGTGCACTTTGCTCGGTGGATGTTATACCCCCACAAAAAGGTTTTGAAAATTAACTTAAAATTTTAAAAATGCAATTGGCAGAGTGTGGTGTTGAGCCAAAGACTGTCTGAATATTTTTTTCACCCGAACAATGACAACACGCTACTCACTGGGCTTCCTGGTTCTCTTCTTGCTCTGCTCCAAATCATTCTCTATGGCTCGCCTATTCAAACCTCCCAATGCCCTTCCCATGCTGCACTTGGAGTAAAATCTAAATTCCTCACCACGACCTTCATAGCCCTTGGGTCTGGCTGCAGCCACCTCTCAGTCTCCTTTTTTTATCTACTCTTCCATCTCTCTCTGACACACTGGTCTCCTTACTGCAACTTGCACACACCTGAAGGCTTTGCAAGCTCAGGGCCTTTAAACATGCTGTTTCTCCTCTGCCTAACTTTCCTCACAGGAATTCCTTCTCATCCCTCAGGGCCACCTCAGGACCTTTGCACATGCTCTTCCCTCTGCCTGGAATTCTAGACAACTGGATCCTTCCCATCCCTCCAGCCTCCACTCAGATGTCACCTGAGAGAAGTCTGTCCTCACCACCCTCAAACTGCTTTCTCTGTTGATCTACACCTCATCATCCTCTTTATTTCCCCCCAGCATATGCCAATTTTCTAAATTTTATCATCCATCTTTTTACTAGTCTATTGTCTCTATCTTCCCTGATGGGCAGGGGCTGGGTCCATCTTTCTTCATGGTAGTATCCTCCATGAATGACATGCAGTAGGCCCTCACATGTTTGTTGAATTAAAAAAAAAAAATAACTAAAATCCTAGGATTTCCTTGATGGGGTTGAGAAGGGAACCCTGTTCTTTTTAACTTATCAATATGAGGGCATAGTAGCCTTAGGAGCTAGCCTTCTGGGAGCACATGCTGTGAAACGCTGCCCCGGACCCCTTCCTTTCCGTCCTCACAGCCTTCTACATAATTCTTGACTCTCTGCCAGCCACCTCACCTTAGGTCAAGCCCTTATCTTCTCTGACTTTTTGAAACAGCCTCTTTACTCATCCTTTACCTCCAGCTCCACCCTCTCTGAGTTCCCCTCCACCCAGCCAAAAGGGTAACCTTTGAAAAATGCAAAACTGGCCATGCCCAGCCCCTGGTCTGAATACCTCAGTGCTTTCTCATTGCCCTCAGGATCAAGTTCAAACTCTCCAGCCTGGCTCTTAAGGTCTACCTCGACCTGAGACCTGCCCCCCTCATTCACCTAATCGTCATTTCCCCATAAACCAGTGTGTCAGCCATGCCGAAGTACCCACCCTTCCCCCCAACACCTGATGTGGCTTCTCCCCTCCAAGCCTTTGCCCAGGCTGTTCCCTCTGCCAGGACTGCCCTCTCTTTCTTCCCCTGACACATTCCTTCAAAGGCTTTGCTGACATGGCCTATGATTCATGAAGCCCCCTGCCTCCCACAGGCAGAATACTTAACTCCACTCCTGGTTTCCAGAGCATCCAGTAACTTCCTCCATAAGAGAGCTGGACCACGTGATCACACATCTGTGGGGTTTTTTTTTGTAAAGATTGGCCCTAAGCTAACATCTGTTGCCAACTGTTGCCATTTTTTTTTTCTTCTGCCCAAAGCCCCCAGTACATAGTTGTATATTCTAGGTGTAGGTCCTTCTGATTGTGCTATGTGGGATGCTGCCTCAGCATGGCCTGATGAGCGGTGCTATGTCTGCACCCAGGATCTGAACTGGCGAAACCCTTGGCTGCTGAAGTGGAGCACGCGAATTTAATCATTGGCCACAGGGCCGGCCCCACTTCTGTGTTTTTATCTCTTACAGATCCTAGATTCATGAATACCACATAGGACACCTCAGAAGCAGTAGACGTGCAAAATAAATAAATAAATAAATAAGAGTTTTCTGACTGGTTCATTTACTTATTTACCAATCACCAGGCACCAAGCACTGGGGATAAACAGATAAATGAGATTCAGCCACTGCACCTCCTGTGTTTTCTACACCCCTTCGGTGCTTCATCCTCCTTCAGACCTTGGTGTATATATAGATCTTTTTGAAGCCTTTATGGAGCCTGAGCCAACTCAATCTCAAATCCAGACACAGCTGGGTAATTCTGGAGGATGGATAGGTGGATTGGAGGATCGGAGGTCTACTGATATCATGGTTCTCCACTTGGACACTGTTGACGTCTGGGGACAGATAATCCTTTACCGTATGGGTCTATCTTGTGCATTGTAGGGTGTTTAGCAGTATCCCTGACCTCCACTCACAAAATGCCAGTAGGGTGGATAGATGGATGATATATGGTGGATGACGGATGGGTGGATGGGTGGATAGATGGATGGGTGGATGGGTGGATGGGTGGATGAATGGATGGGTGGATGGATGGATGATGGAAGGATGATGGATGATGGATGATGGATTTTGGATGGATAGATAGATGAATGGATGGTAGATGAATGGATGGACAGATATGTGATAAAGCAAGTATGGCAAAATGTGAATGTAGAATCTAGATGGTGGGTATATGAAAGTTCACTGCACCATTCTTTCTGTATGTGTGAAATTTTTCACAATAAGGAATCAGAAAACAATGCCTTGGGCTGTACACTTAAATTTGTGCATGTTATGGTGTATAAGTTCTAACTCCTTAAAATGGAAAACACAATGATCTATGCGGTTTTGGGGTCAGACTCACCCCCTTCCTTCTGGTGAACCTACTTTCTCCCTCATCAACTTGTGGCTGTGATTTATGGAGGTGGGGTTACAGGCACACGCTCTGGAGTCAGACACACAGGTTCCAATCAGGGCTCCTCCACTTTGCACTTTGCACTTTGCTCTTTGCTCAGCTTTGACTAATCACCTCACTTTCTGTGCATCTGAAATGGAGCAATGACAGCACCTACTTTGCAATGTTGCTGTTGAGGCTGAAATGAGAAGCCTCGCACCCATGCAGCAAAGCCAGTGACAGCGAGAGGTGACAGTAAGCTTGTTTATCCGGGAGTGTATGAGATGAGACACTTTCTGCAATTGCCCTGTGGGAGACTTTGATACACTTAAAAGAAATAAGAAGGGGGACAGGGCCAAGGAAATATATTCTGGTAATTATTTGCAGTTACCAAATCTATTCATTTTCATTTTCTTGGATGACGCAGTCTGAAAAAGAGGGATTCCAAAGGCAAACTTGCCCTTCTTAACTTGCAAATCCTGAAAGCAGGATTAAGATGCCTTCTAGGACTTACCATGGGGTCTCCAGGCCTCAGCTCAATGGTCTATTATACTTATTATTATACTTAGGAAGTCTCTCTATCCATATTTCCTCAATTATGTGAAGGACGGAGGCAAAGATGACTCTGAGGGCAGAACCCTTGCATTATGAGTTGAATTGTTTCCCCTCAAAAGATGTTAAAATCCTAACCCCCAGTACTTGTGCATGGGACCTTATTTGGAAACAGAGGGTTTTTTGCAGGTGATCAGGTTAAGATGAGGTCCTTAGAGTGGGCCCTACTCAGGTATGATTGTGTCCTTATAAAAGGGGGAAATTTGGACATAGAGACAGACATGCATAGGGAGAATGCCCAGTGAAGATGAAGGCAGAGATTGAGGTGATGCACCTACAAGGCAAAGAATGTCAAAGACTGCCAGAAAAGCATCAGAAGCTAGGAGAGAGGAGATATGGAATGGCTTCTCTCTTTCCCACGGCGCCCAGAAGGAACCAACCCTGTCAACACATTGAAGGTGGACTTCTAGCCTCCAGAACTGTGGGAGAATACATTTTTGTTGCTGAAGCAACCCAGTTTGTAATACTTTGTTCAAGCAGCCCTGGGAAAGCAATGCACCTGTAAATAGCAACAAGGAAGCCAATAGAGGGGCAGGAGGGGAGGGGGCAATGACTCAGTTCAAACTGACAGGTTTTTGCCAGGGGCTGCCAGGTGCTTTGCCAGGTATGAGCACGTATCAGTGAACAAGAGTGACAGCCCGTGCCCTTAGGGGGCTTTAGAGTGACTTGAAGGAGGCAGGCAATAAGGACTAGCACGCATGTCATGCTGACGTCAGATGACTTACGAGGTGGGGGATTAATTTGATCTGGGACTTGGTGAAACTTGGGGGCGGGGTGGAGACCTGAAGGGTGAGTAATATCAGAAAAATGGAGGGCAGAGGAGCGTTTAAGCAGGTGGAACAGCAGCCAAAGCCCAGGGACAAGAGTGAGCTGGGGCAGAAGTTTCATTCAAGGGAGGAGAAGCCTAGAAAAAATCTGAATAGACAGGGGCCAGGGGCCAGGAGATGGTGGACCCAGGTGTGATTGGCAAAATAACGGCCTCCCAAAGATGCCCGTGTGCTGATCCCCAGAACCTGCAAATGTGATTTCACACAGCAAAAGGGGCTTTGCAGATGTGATGGAGTTCAGGATATTGAGATGGAGGGGAGATCCTGGATTCTCCAGGTGGCCCAATGTCATCACAAGGGTCCATACAAGAGGGAGACAAGAGGGTCAGAGTCAGAGAAGGAGATGTGATGAGGGAAGCAGAGGGTCAGAAAGTCAGAGAGAGAGACCCGCAGATGCCACACTGCTGGTTTTGAAGATGGAGGAAGGGGCTGTGAGCCGAGGAATGTAAACAACTTCCAGAGGTTGGAAAAGGCAAGGAATCTAGAGCATCCAGAAGGAAGGCAGCCCCGCCAACACTTTGATTTTAGCCCAGTGAGACCCATTTTTAGACTTCTGACCTCCAGAACTATGAGATAATAAATTGGTTTTGACCGAAGACACTAAGTTTGTGGTGATTTGTTACAGCATCCATAAGACACCCATACGCCAGGGGACCAGTCAGGAGGGACTTCAGGGGAGGGCTCAAAGGAGGCCAGCTCCCACCAGACACCAAGCTGGTGGCAGCACAGAGGGATGTGAATGCCCAGGTTCCAAGAAATGTTTTCTGGATGATTATGTGAATAGATGAACCAACCAACAAACCAACAACCCTCGTCACCATAGTTGCCACTAACTCCTTTTTGATTCCTTATGGCGTGCCAAGGCATTTACTGGCAGTGTCTTGTTTTATTTCTTTAAGCCTTACAACAAACCTAAGAGGTATGCACTATTTTCTCCTTTGTACAGATGTGGAAACCATTGCTCAGAGAAATTGGTCAACTTAGTCATTTAATGAAGGAGGAGCAAAGGCAGGATTTGAAGCCAGGTGGGTCAGAGTCCAAAGCTTGTGTGCATGCGCGTCCTTCAGTGTGAATTTGTTAAGTAGATGAATGTACTAATGAGGGCATCTACAGTCCTGCATCTGAGACGTCCTTCTCTGGGGACCCTCCTCCAAGGAGGTGGCAGCAGTGAAATCTCTGGGAAGGTATCTTTGAGGAGTCCCTAAGCCCTGGTATGCAGGGGTGGGAGCAAGGGGCCTACATCCCAGGTTGAGATCTCTCAGAGGACCGCTGAGGGATTCAAGACTATTCTCCTATTTTCTTTCAGGGGGAAACTTCCCAAAAGTGGTCTTTTCAATGGTGCCATGGTAGCAGATTTTAATTACATGAAAATACTTGGGTCTTGTCCAACCTATAAGGCCCTGCATTCCCCACATGGAATCTTCCTACCTCTGTTTGCATATGTCCAGTAATGGGGACCTCACTACCTTACTCAAGGTACTCCATCACAACTCTCGTGATTAATCATAACTTCCCTCTACTTGTCCAAATTCTGACCTCCAGAGCTACCAAGCCTTCTTACCTCTTCCAACTTGAGACCCTTTGTCTTTTTCTTTTACCAGAGGCAGATTGGCAAAACAATGTATGTAAGCACCTACTCAGTTCACTGCTCTCACATTAAGACCCAAATGCCACACTCTGCCAGAGGAAGCTGCGGTAGGCAACTATCAAAAATGGCCCTCAGGGGCCAGCCCGGTGGCATAGTGGTTAGGTTCACACTCTCTGCTTCAGTGGCCTGGGTTTCACAGGTTTGGATCCCAGGTGCGGACCTAGCACTGCCCATCAGGCCATGCTGTGCTGGCATCCCACAAAAAATAGAGGAAGATGGGCACAGATGTCAGCTCAGCGACAATCTTCCTTAAACAAAAAGTGGAAGATTGGCAACAGATGTTAGCTCAGGGCCAATCTTCCTCACAAAAAAACAAAAAGATAAGAAAAGAAAGGGGCCCTCAATGATCCCTGCCTCCTGATAATCACGCCCCTGTGGAATCCCGTCCCCTTGAGGGTTGGCTGGACTTAATGAGTAAAATATGATAAGAATGATGGGATGTCCCTTTCGTGATTAGGTTACAGAAGACTATGGTTTCCATCTTGTCGGATTCTCTCTGTTGCCTTCCTGGCTTGCGTGCTTTGAGGGAGCAAACGACCATGTGGGAGAAGATCACGTGGCAACGAATTGAAGGTGGTCTCCTGCCAAAAGCCAGCAAGAAACCGAAGGTCCTTCATCCAACAGCCACTAGGAACTGAATCCATTCAACCGTGAACTTGATGCAAAGCCTTCCCCAATTGAGCCCTGAGATGGCTGCAGCCACAACTGACACCTTGATCACGGCCTGTGAGAGACTTGAGGCAGAGGACCCAGCTAAGCTGCACCCAGATTCCTCACCCACAGAGACTGTGAGATAAATGTCACTTTAAGTGTTTAAGCTTCGGGGTAATTTGTTACGCAGCAATAGATGACTGATACAAATGTCCCACCCAAGCGAGCTCCGGCCCCCCACATTGACCTCATCTTGATAAACAAATAGCAAGCAATAGGATATTGGAGTATACAAGGAAGCCATTTGGTGTAAATCTAATTCAGCCTGACGTTTTTTCCAAAAGGGCCTGACGTGGCCATTGAGCACACATTGTACGTCTGCTTTAAGCATTTGCTATGTCCTAAAGACAAGAACAAATGGCCTTAAGATAAAGATGCACCTTCCCCCATGCTGGCATTTCCTCAAGGATAAGCTTCTCTCCCTGGGCTACGGATTGATTCCTGCACTCACCCTGTGACCACCCAGCTTGAGACAACAGACCTGCTACCTACTGTGTGACTAGCACACTGTGTGAATAGTTGTGCTGTGCCAACTAGGCAATCTCATGACTGTTGTAAAAGGGACGTTCCTGTCACATGTGATGTATACTCTTTGTTCCAAGAGGGTATATAACCACTCTGTACGCCCCACTGCTTTGGTGTCCTTCCTTGGGGAAGGAAGGCCCCAGGTTAGGCTAGTTCTCAGATCCGGCTGACAATAAACTCACCCCAATTTTGATTTATAGACTGGTTATGGGTTATTTTCATCAACAACCTCAGATGACTCCCGTTCTTGTTCAGAACACCCCAGCCACTCTGGCTTTCTTAAAGCTTCCCGGACATGCCAAGCACATTCTCTCCCTAGAGCTTTCACATAGGCTGTTCCATCTGCCTGAAATGCTTTCCCCTCTGCAGGATCCCTCTCGCCATTCCAGTCTTGACTCAAATGTCACCTTTTCAGAGAGGTCTTCCCTGACCCCCATGTCTGAAGTTGCCCACCAGCTCTAAGTTCGCTATTTTGCAACCTTCTAGATTTTCTGTCTCCATGAGAGCAGAACCCTTGATTGTATCACTTGCTGAGCAGCCTTCCTGCTCAGCACAAGCATGGCCACAAAGCGGGCGCTCAATAAATATTTGCTAAACAAGTGAGTGAGTGAGTGAGTGAATGAAGCTTGTGCCAACGAGACGCCTCCGCTTGATGCTTTGAGCTGGTAAGCAATGCAGGGGCGGGAGCTGGCTCCACATCTATCTTTAAATATCCAGCACCACATGCTGCCAAGCTCTTGCTGGCTGGCCAGGCAGGGGTCAGCCTGCACTTCCTCCATTCCTAACAGGGGCTGTGTGGCACTTCGCAGCTGCCTGGAGGGCTCACTACTCCCACAGGGTTGGTCATGCCCTGCTGGTCTTCATGGCCTGTCACACCTGTGGCGTCAGCCAGCTCAGGTAACACCATGACGGGCTGCTAATCCCAAGTGTCCACAGAAGCAGCTGGGCAGGGCTGCAGGGAAGTGTTCGGGTGGGGCCAGACCAGGAGAGCCCAGGCCAAGCTGCGCTGGCTCTCCTGAAATATCCAGAGAACACATTTGGTCCCAGCGAGGTGGTGACTTGCAGGGTCCCCAGCCAATAGCTTTTCATTTTTTTTAAGGTGTACTTTTGTTGTTGTTGTTGTTGAGGAAGATTGGCCCTGAGCAAACATCTGTTGCCAATCTTCATCTTTTTTTTTTCTCCACAAAGTCCCAGTACATAGTTGTATATCCTAGTTGTAGGTCGTTCTAGTTCTTCTATGTGGGGTGCCGCTACAGCGTGGCTTGATGAGCAGTGTGTGTATCTCCGTGCCCAGGAACCGAACTGGCAAAACCCCAGCCCACTGAAGTGGAGAGCACAAACTTAACCACTTGGCCATGCGGCTGGCCCCCCTCCACCTCACCCCAGCCAATGGCTTTAAGGAGCCATCCTCCTAATGATTTCCATGAGCCAGGTACTGTGCTAAGTGTCTGCCACATGCTATCTCAGTAAATGTTCACAGAAATCCAGAGGAGAGGCATTGTTCTTATGTCCACATTTTATAGATGAGGATGCTGAGGGTAAATGGGTTAAGCAGTGTGTCCACAGCCAGAAAGCAGAAGAGCTGGGATTCAAACCCAAACCAATGCCACAGACAACAAGAATAACCACTGGCTTCCCCGCCCCTTCCCACTTTGACCTACACCCACAGGAGAACACTGAGGGGCAGAGATGAGCAAGAGCAGAGGGAGCCATGTGTTCCCCCTGGGACAGATGCTGGAAACCCCCTCCAGCTGTTCTTCCAATAGAAATACAAAGCGATTCAAAATACAACGTAATTTAGACTTTTCTAGCAGCCACACACAACAAAAACTAAAGAGAAACAGGTGAAAATAATATGAATCATATATTTCAGGGCTCTGCAAACTTTACCTGTAAAGGACCCGAGTAACTGTTTTAAGTTTCATGGGCTATGTGGTCTCTGCTGTACTTTCCTCTTTGTTTTGGGTGGGTTTTGTTTGTTCTTTGGGGGGGAGTTTGTTTGTTTTTGCTCCAGCCCTTTAAATATGTAAAAATCATTCTGATGGGGCTGGCCTGGTGGCATAGTGGTTAGGTTTGAAGATCCACTTTGGCAGCCCAAGGGTTGTGGGTTTGGAACGTGGGCACGGACCTACACATCACTCATCAAGCCATGCTGTGGCAGCGCCCCACATACAAAATAGAGGAAGATTGGCACAGATGTTAGCTCAGGGTCAATCTTCCTCACCAAAAAAAAAAAAAAAAAATTACTCTGAGCTTGAGGTCTTCACAAAAAAGGGCCACAGGGCCTTTGCCCAAGACCTTAAGGATTCAAGAAATAAATGGTAATCTGTTTTAAAATAATCAAAGGAGGAATAGGAGGGGGAAGGAGAAGAGGGCAAAGAAGGCGAGCAGAGAAGGAGAAGGTAGAGAGAGGAGGGGAAATAAGAAATAGAGAGAGGAGAAGGGAAGATGGGGGGAGGTGAAGAAGAGGAGGGAAGGGAGAAAAGAGAAAGAGGAGGAAGAAAGAGGAAGCTGGGAGGAGGGAGAAGAAACATCAGTTAAGTCCTTGCTCGTTAATTACTTCTCATCCAGCTTCAATTTTCTAGTGGAGAAACCAGATGGCCTTGCCCAAGTTAGGGCCCCCTGCCTGAATCCTGGTCCTTCTGCTCTCCTCCAGATCATCACAGTTTATTGCAACAACTTGGTTGAAGTCTGCCTTCACTGTGTGCCTCTGAGCCACGTGAAGCCTGCATAAATTGATCTGCAGTATCCTTTGACCCTGGGCATCAGACACAACCTCCACAACTATTATTAAACCAATGACTATAGAACTAAGGACAATAACACACTTGAACAACCAATAAAATATCTGCTTGGAAGATTCAAACGGCAAAGACTTACTTTCTCTGGTCCTGGAATGGGAGTGTGGCTGGTGTCTCAGTCCTGAGTGTGGAGGATGTGGCTGAGCAGGGGTCGCTGGATGCTCCAGGGCCCTGGTGCCTCCTGGGTCCCATCCCCGGCCTCTGGAGCCTGGCTTCTGGGAACTCAAAGGCCCCTCTGACCTCACAGGTAGCCTCAAGGAGACTGGGCTGGACGCTGCCCTTCCCATCAGCTTTCTCTTGCTTGGGTGCCTCTTGGCATCCACAGAGGAATCACTCATGTTCTTAACTCTGGACAGTGAACATATCCCTGGGGGTCTCCCAGGGGAGAGGCGCACATCTTGGGACAGCTCCTCTGCAGGAGGCTTAGATGTGGGTACATGATGATCGCCAAGAATTCCTGTGGTTGCATCCAGGCTTAGCAGAGCTCTGGTGTCCAAGTAAGTAATTCCTCCTGCAGAAAAGAGAGAGAGGAGAGAGGGCCAGTGTTACCTCTTCAGTAATTTAGAAAATTCTGCACTGCAAATGTACTTTAGAAGACACATTTGTCTAGAAACAGTCCCTGAATAGCACATACATTGATTACAAATTATCCTTGCAAACAAACAGCTACCCCAGAATCAGCCCAATTCTGGAGGCTGCAATAGTACAAATAGAAAATGACAGCATGTGGCAGGCGCTGGTCATGCTTCCTCTCACTCTTTGGGACAACTCTTGTTGGTATTGGGAATATTAAGGCTGGTGCTCCTCAAATTTTAATCCAGATATAAATCATTTGTTTAAATGCAGATTCTGGTACAGTAGGTCTTACTGAGATTCTTCAGATCTAACAAGCCCCCAGATGCTGCCGCTGCTCCACAGAACGTGCAGAGACTTAAGGCATGAGTACTGGGCAAAATTGGTATTCAGTGACTGTTTGCTGGATGGACAGATGGACGGATGGATGGATGGATGGATGGATGGATGTCAAAACAACCATTCGCTCTCCCCTAAACAATTGCACAAAGTCTCCTTTTTCTCTGTATCCACTGTTGCCCTCTACAATGCATCCTCCTCACAGCTTAAGACGTTCCTTAACTTTCCATCTCTAGAACAAAGATCAAAGCCTTGCCACAGCCTCCAGGCCCAGGTCTCATAATCAGGTTGCCATCTATCTCCTCAGCTTTTTTCACCACTTAACTTTTCCCTCTCAGGGCTCCTCCAACTCTGGTTGCCAATGGTTCTTTCAAAATACAGTACTTCTTCTCACCCCAGGGCATTTGCACAGGCTTTTTGCTCTGCCCAGGAACCTCCTCTCCACCTCTGCGCCCAAGTAACTCCTCCCTTGTGGCTAGTAATTATATATTATGTAGCTTATTTAGTGGCTGTCTTCCTATTGAAGTGAAAGCTTTAGGAAGGCAATGGCTGTATTTTGCTCACTGCTTGTCCCCAGAGCCCAAGACAGTGACAGAGCACAGGCAGGCAGTAAACACTTGTTGAATGAATAAGATGCCCAGTATCTAGAAATTAAAATCGTACTTCTTGCTCAAGAGAGCCTAAGCTTTGGTTGGTGCTGAGTTCTGAAAGAAATTTCGCAGATGGGTCATTGCAATAGGTCCAAATGGGGTGACGAGGGATGTCCAATGGATCGTGTGCACAGAGGCATCAGTATTGTAAATGCAACGTTGGCTTTCAAACCATTAGTTCCTGTAACATCCCTGACTGCAAGACAGGGAGATTTCAACAGACGATTTAGTTAAACCTGGGTTTCTCAACCTTTCTCTATTGATATTTTGAGCCCCTAATTCTTTGTTGGGGGGCTATCTTGTGCATTGTAGAATGTTTAACAGCATCCCTGGCCTCTTCCTACTAGATGCCATAGCATCCTCCCCTCTCCCCAGGTGTGACAACCAGAAATGTCTCCAGACATTGCCAAACGTCCTCTGGAGGTCAGAATCATACCAGTTCAGACCCATTGGATTAAACCTTGCTGACAGTGGGCGACACCAGTGAGGGATACGGCTACTTTCTGATGGCCTTGCTTGATGCAGGAATTACGTTTATACCAACGAGAGCAGAGGCGCATAATATTTTGGGGGTCATGGATCCATTTAAGAATCTATTGAAATCTACTAATTTCTGGGGGGCAAAGAGAGGATACGTAGATACTCAAACCCGCTTCCTAAATATTTGGGAAGATTACTGACCATCTGACGTCTATTTATGCCCCTCCCAGGAGTTTACGCACTTCAGCCTAAAACCCTCCAATCCATAAAAATGGATGGACTATGTATCTTTTGGGCATGTTTTCATTAATATAGTATTTATGCACATATCCCTCTCATCATTCAAAGTAAAAAGCAATATAAAGCTATACCCAAGAAGCCAAAATTGAAGTAAGAAAATCAGAGAAGAGAATAAAAATGAATTAATGTCTGTAAAAAGGGCGGCACTTATTTTTCACACTACCAAGTGCTGGGTCACTTGGTAAGTCAAGCTGGGTGTAAATTTGTCTTTGAGCCAATGTAAAGGGAGAAATATTGCAGCTTATGTGTTCCACCCTCCTAAGAGAATATCCCCAAATGGGGTCGATATGTTTCCTCTTTTTTTTTTCTCTCTCCCCCTTCCTTTTTCTTTCCTTCAAGAATGTCCTCAGAATACAATTTTAGGCTCCCTAAGGACCCAGCGTTTGAGCCCAGAGAGAATTTGTTGAAATAGTCTCAATCCGGTCAAAAAATCATTTAAGGGGCCGGTCTGGTGGCACAGTGGTTGGGTTCGCGAGCTCCGTTTCAACAGCCAGGAGTTCACGGGTTCGGATCCTGGGCGTGGACACAGCATCAATCATTGGGCCACACTGAGGCAGCATCCCACATAAAATGGAGGAGGACTGGCACAGATGTTAGCTCAGCGACAGTCTTCCTCAAGTAAAAAGAGGAAGACTGCCAACAGATGTTAGCTCAACACCAATCTTCCTCAAAAAATAAAAATTAATACAGGAATCCTTAAATGCCAATTACTCAATGCGAGCATGGCTTTGTAAAGATTTCTGGCTTGATGCCCACTGCAGAGCAAGTGCTGGGTGAAGGTAGTTCTTATCATTTAATCACAGTAATTGTCACAAACACACAGTGAGGTGGGGGTTACCCAGAGACATCTTACAGGTAGGGAAACTGAGGCTCAGGGAGAAGGTATGCCAGGGTCACACAGCCAGCAAGTGTCAGGTTGTTGGTTGTTATGTATTAATATTTCCAGGAAAGCACCACAGTCACACAGCAGGAGGGCATATTCTGGGAAACAGGACTCTTGGCAGATATGGATACATAAGGAATGGATACAGTGCCCATCTCTCAAAGTCAGTGAGACTCATTTCCCTGGGACCAGAGAAAAGGTATTTCTCAGACAGGTAGCCACACACCTTGCTAAGTGCCCTCCTAGCACCTAGGAGGAAGAAGCTGCAGGTGTGGGAGCCCAGAAGGAAAGGACCTATTCAAGGACAAAGAGTCCCCAGAGGGCTTGGGCCGCTCCTGACCTAGGGCTGTCTCACACTTTCTTCCACAGGAGATGAGTGACACACACATGCAGACACACATGCAAACGCACATGAACATGCGCCTGGGAGGTTAACGGGCTCAGCAAACACTGAGAAGTGTAAACCTAATTTGAAGTGGAAAACTTCTAAAAAATTGAATTTTGCTAAGTTTATTCCTAGATATTTTATCCTTTTTGTTGCAATTGTAAGCGGGATTGTATTCTTGACTTCTCTTTATGTTAGTTTGCTGTTAGTATATAGAAATGCGACTGATTTTTGTATGTTGATTTTGTATCCTGCAACTTTACTGTATTCATTAATTATTTCTAATAGTTTTCTGGTGGATTCTTTAGGGTTTTCTATATACAGAATCATGAATGTGTCATTTGTATGACGTTGTTTTTCTTTCCCCCCCCCCAAATCCTCCTAGTACACAGTTGTGTGTTTTTAAAGTTGGGGGTCCTTCTAGTTGTGGCATGTGGGGTGCCACCTCAACGTGGTCTGATGAGCAGTGCCATGTCTGCTCCCAGGATCCGAACTGTCGAAATCCTGGGCCACCGAAGTGGAGTGCACAAACTTAACCACTCGGCCACAGGGCCAGCCCCTGTATGATGCTATTTTTAGTTTGTTACTAAACCCCAAATAAGATGAGAATGCTTCCTTTTGTCTATAGCAATAAAAAAACAATTAGCAAAAAAAAATTAAGCTTTGAAAGTACAGTTCCCAGAAGACAATGCCCCCCATCCAGGCTCTTGAGAAAGAAGGAATGAGACAGGTAATGTCACCTAAGATGCCGTGCATCTTCCTAAGGCTTGTTACCTCTTGTCTTCTTGATGATGGCCATTCTAAGGTGTGAGGCGACATCTCATTGTGATTCTGATTTGCATTTCCCTGATGATTAGTGATGCCAAGCACCTTTTCATGTCCCTCTTGGCCATCTGTATGTTTTCTTTGGGAAAATGTCTGTTCAGGTCCTCTGCCCATTTTTCAATCTGATTGTTTTGTTTGGTTAGAGTAAATCTTGAACATTATCAACACACACACAAAATGGTTAATTATGCGATGTGATGGAGGTGTTAGCTAACGCTATGTCACTTTGTAACATTTAAGTTATCAAGTCAACACGTTGTACATCTTAAATTTATGCAAAGTTATATGTCAATTCTCTCTCAATAAAGCTGGAAAAAAAAAGACCTCAAGCAGGCAGCTGAGAAATGGAAACTCATGGGGGTGTACTGTCTCCAGAGCAAACGGAGATGCAAGAAGCTCGGAGTAAGGAACAGCCTGGCATTGCCCAAGTCTTTCTCCGCCAGCCTGCGAGCCCCACGCTGGGGGCACGTGTGAAACCCCTCTAGTTACCTGAGTCCTTTCGAGTTGTCTGTTTTGTGGAAGAGGGGCGCATCTGCCTTTTTCCTCCTAGCAGCTGTTGGCAGAAAAGCCTTGGAGAGAATCAAGTTTGGGCTTTAAAATCAGTCAAATTTGGGCTGAAAACCTAGCCTCTCCTCGTGCCTAAATTCTGCAACTTTTGCCAGGTCACCTAATGCATCTAAATCCCAGTCTCCCCAACTTTAAAATAGGGATAGTAGTAGGTAAAACCTAATTAAGTTACCAGTTTTTTTTTCTTTTGGAGGAAGATTAGCTCTGAGCTAACATCTGCTGCCAATCCTCCTTTTTTTTTTTGGCTGAGGAAGATTGGCCCTGAACTAACGTCCATGCCTATCTTCCTCTATTTTATATGTGGGACACCTGCCACAGCATGGCTTGATAAGCGGGTGCATAGGTTGGTACCCAGGATCCGAACTGGCAAACCCTCTGCTGCTGGAGTGGAGCGCATGAACTTAACCACTGCACCACCAGGCTGGCTCCTTAAGTTGATATTTTTGTCATCAAAAACCAATATCAGCATTTTCACGCAATTCCGTGTAAAGCTTGTCACCTGAGGTGGCTGTGGGAATGGAGAAAATTTTAATCTCATCCCTTCTGATCATGTCACACCAAACACTCTCCCAGGTCACGGCGGCACGGATTCAATTCTCTCTCATACACTCAGCATACCAAAACCTCTAATGCCAGCCCCCTTCTTTCTTTTTCCTGAGGTCCAGAACCAAATACCCAGTTGTCCCTTTTGGGATACTCATTAACCTCAAGTCCTGTATGAGTGCAACAGAGCTGAGTATCCTCTTGTGCCCCAGAACTGCTCTTCCTTCCCTTTGCTTAATGATTCCACCATCCACACACAACCCAAAGACCCAGAAGCGATCTCATCTTCTTCTCTATCTTTCTTCCCCAAATGCTGCCTTTCCGCCATCATAACACCCACTGCTGTTTACTATAATCACTTGCTGGAGCCCCATGTCTCCCATCATAACTTTAGCTCTATGAGAAAAAAAGGGATTCAGTCTTTTATTTTTTAATTTTTGTATCTCCAGTACCTACGAACATACCAGGCTAGAATCCGTTCATCTATGCATTCAATCCATCCATAAACCTTTATTGAGCACCTGCTGCTTTTCAGGCACTGTGCCTCAGGACATGATAAGGCAGAAAAGACAACTTTTCTCCTTGAGAATTTGCAGTCCAGTGAGCCCTCAGATGTAAGGTTCACTGTGTAGTGCTTAATGGTCCCAATCCCACATCCACACTCTATTCAAGCAACTTTGCCCAGGGTCACATAGCTTGTAAGTGGTACAACTGGGATTCAGACTTGAGCAATCTGGTTCCAGAGCTGTGCCCTGGGTCCTGAAATTTTGTGTCTTGGTTCCTTTCTTGGCGGGTGGGATAATTGTGTGGGAAAAGTCACCCATGCTTCTTAATATGTTAGTTTTTAAAATCTCCATGGAATAACCCTGGAGAAGCCAGAGGAGGTCCGGTCTGCTGGTGATTGGTGGAGGCTGGATGGATAGAGCATGAGAACCTGGGGAGGGGGAGGAAGAGGGAATTCCCTCCAGGTACTGGGTCAGGCTGTGGTCATACAAGTGAATGGGTTTGAGGACATAGGAATTCATGCTGCCAGGAGACAAAAGATGCCCCCATTGGAGCCCACAGACCTGAGTTGTCTCTCACTAGGTTCTGAACCCAAGGGCTGTGGGGTTTGGCAGTCTTCCTTTCTGAGCCTTGACTTCAGACTTGGAGGAAACGCAGGAAGCAAGGAAGGGACACATGGAGAAGAGACAGTCTTGGGGCTGATCAGATGACTCCAGGAGGCCCTGCAGAAGGGGATGAGGAGCTAAACCTTCCTCGCTACGGTGATCACACCTAGCACTTCTGAGCACCTCCAACAAGCCAATACCTGCCTTCTGAGGCTCAAAGAGGTTCAAGAACTTTCCCAAGGTCATGGGGCTGTAGGCCTATTTGACCCTGTGACTTTTACAATCTAGACCAAACACTGTTCTCCAGCTTCCAAGGCCCTGAGAACGTTGACTCCCATTTCACACCACATCCTACTCCTCTCGCTCTCTCAGCTTCAGACACGCTGACTGTTTCTCAGGTTCTTGGGCACTGTCCTGCCTCCCACCACAGGGCTGTGCACAGACTACTCCCTCTGTTTGGAGCATTCTTCCTGCCTGTGCGTCTTTTAGATTCAGCCCATGGATGACAGGACTCAGGTGTCCCCTTCCTGATCCACCCACTGGAAACAGCTCCTTAGTAATGACTCTTTCTTCTCTGTAGGTCTCATTGCAATGCCTAACCACACACAAACTTTGTGATGATCTGATTATTACTGCCACCAGCAGAATCTAAGCCTCATGAGGGTCAAGCTGGGTCTGCCTCTCTCCCTTTCTGGGCCCGCATATCCCACACAGTACTTGGGCACAAAGCAGATGCTCAATCAATATTAGCTGCATATATTTGCTATGTAACAGACACTTACATAGCCCTGCCCAGGCATTACGCTAAGTGCTTGAAAGGTACTAACTTGTTTAATACTGAAAACAACTCCACAAAGTAACTACAGTCGTGCGTTGCTTAATGACGGGAACATGTTCTGAGAAATGTGTCACTAGGCGATTTCATCATTGTGCAAACATCATAGAGTGCATTTACACAAACCTAGATGGTATAGCCATCTATACCATCTGTACCATCTATAGCTATACACCAGGCTATATGGCACTAATCTTATGAGGCTACCATCAAATATATGGTCTTTCATTGACTGAAATGTCGTTATGTGGCACATGACTATACTAGAATGACATTGTCTAATATGGCAGCCAATAGCCTCATGTGGCCACTTGAAGTGTGGCCATTGGGATGGAAAAACTTAATTTTTTATTTTATTTCATTTTAATTCATTTAAATTTAAAAACCAATCCTCAGTTCAGTTATTAGGAAGCTTTTAAGTTTGTTTGAGACCATTCAAGTATGTGAACCTACTCTCTCAACTGTCAGATCAAATATTTCCAACAAAAATGTGGCTTGTCCAAACCGAGACGTGCTATAAGTGTAAAATATACACCGATTTTAAGGACTTGGTACAAACAAAAGAACGTAAAGTGTCTCATTAATAATTTTTAAGTTTGGATTACAAGTTGAAATGATAATATTTTGGATAAATTGGGCTGAATAAAATATATTGTTAAAGTTAATTTTACTTGTGTCAGTCTGTTCGGGCTGCTATAAGAAAATAGCGCAGACTGGGTAGCTTATAGACAACACAAATTTTTTTTCTCATAGTTCTGGAGGCTGGAAGTGTGAGATCAGGAGGCTGGCACGGTCAGTGAGGGCCCACTTCCAGCTCACAGATTTCTCATATCTTCATGTGGGGGAAGGGGCAAGGGAGCTCTCTGGAGGCTCTTTTATAAAGGCATTAATCTCATTCATGAGAGCCTCACCCGCTTGACCCTAATCATTTCCCAAAGGTGCCACCTCCTAATACTATCACATTGGACATTAAGATTTCAACATATGGGTTTAGGGACCAGGCCACACATACACAGACATTCAAACCATAGCACCTGTTTATTTTTACTTTAGAAATAATATATGCCTATCAGAAAAAATTGCAATTATACATGTGGTTCACATTATATTTCTATCAGGCAGTGCTGTACTATAATTACCCTCATTTTGCAGAGGAGCACATTCAGACACAGAGAGGTGAAGTAACATGCGCAGTGTAACACAGCTGGTGAGTAGCAGAGTGGGGATTTGAATCCAGAACACGTGGCTCCAAAGCCAACGTGCTTAGTCACGGTCATGGCCCCAGCATCCCTCATAAATGAGTGGGGGAAGTCTGTGGGAGGGGGATATCTGAGGATCAGAGACGCCCCTCATCCCCCAGAAGGAAGCCCATGCACCAAGATTGTCTGCGCTGGACACTGAAAGCCAGGATTTGAGCAACATGTTCGGACTTGTCTGTCTCTCGCCTACAGATTTCCATCCAGAGTGGATCTCGATATTCCTCCAGCGGAGCCACGCCACACAGCAAGAGGGAAGTATTTGCGAGCATCAAGTGGAAGAAAAATGAGTTGTGAAACAAAGCGCAATTGTGTTTCTGGATGACTGGGTTTAAAGTAAACGAAGCTCTCTCTCTCTCTTTCTTTCTGAGTGTGACTGGCCCTAGGGACAGAGCTGAGGCCACTGCTCAGCTTCTGGGGGCATCTGTCCCCAGTAGAAAGCTCCGCAGCTGGTCAGAGTCACTGGGACTCAGAACCCCTCCTGGGACTTCAGGAGCCGGCCTCTCAGAAAAAATATAGAAGAGGAATGTCAACTCTTTTCTTTGCCTCTAGAGAATTCCTGTTTGAAGCTGCACTCATCTGTCACTAAAGCCAAACTGACCTGTGGTCAGAGATATTCACATCCACACTCACACACCCAAACCCGCACTACACACCCAGATGCGGCCACTCACACACCCAGATGTGAGGACTTGCAGGTCCTCACCCCCCACTGGAATGCTCCCTCAGGGACACGTAGACTCAGAAACATACCTCAACAGGATCCTCCCACAAACCCACTGACCCACCCATGATCACTCACTTAGAAATGTATAACCATTGTTATTTTTCTCTACAACTGCATCGTTTCCAAGGAAATACACAGAAACAGACCTGCAGGACTCCTCTGCAATTATTAAATCTACCTCATGGACCACAGGTCACCTCATGTCATTACAGTATACAAGACTCAAGAAAAAACTACCGCCAAATGTGTGGAGCCTGTGTTCTTGTATTCAAAGAAATCAGCTGTGAAAGATGTATCAGGTAATGATACCGGCTCAACACAGGTTGATATGTTGACATAAGGGAAGCCATACTGTAGAAAAAAAACCCAGGTTGTAATTTTGAATGACCTCTGATTAGCTAACCCAGCTGCATATGCACCCTCCAAGAGAAACACATGCTCTATAGATTTTATGGCCCTTCCCAGGAGCCATAAGTCGATAACTTTGTTCTTTTGAATTCTTTAAGAATGTGATGATCCCCGGGCACAGAGTCTATGCTGATCATCATCGTTAATGACAACTGAAAGATCTGGGTATAGGACGTTGCTCTGGTCTCTGATGCATATGCAGTAAAATAAAACATTATCAGGAACTAAGACCAGATGTCTGCCCCCAGTGGAGATCAGATGGATGCCTCACCCAGAGACCAGCTGCCTACCCCCGCTGGAGACCAGCCCCCTATATAACTGGCCTGTAGTCGTTGTTCTATAAGATGGATCCTTTGAATGTTAGTCAGCCATCTTCCCCCATGCTAGCAAGCTGTAATAAAATCCCTTTCTCTCCTACCACCTTGCCTCTTGACTAATGGCGTGTTTTGTGGCTGGCCGACGACGGTCCCTAGGTAGTAATGGTAATGGGGCATTTCAACATGGACTGGGTGTTGGATGATATTAGGAAAGCATTGTTAATATTGTGAAGTGTGACGGAGGCAAGACCTCCAGCAGGCTCATGTTGGCCACAAATCCTTCCTTCTATTAAGAGGTGGAGTTTTCTGTCCCCTCACTTTGCATCTGGGCTGATCATGTGACTTGTTTTGACCAATTTAGCACATGGTGGAAGTGGGATTTCTGAAGAACTTCTCACCTCAGTCCAGCCAAATCATGGAACCATGAGATGTTAGATGATCGTTGTTTTAAGCTGCCATGTTTTGTTTTTGTTTTTTTTTTTTCACATAGCAATAGATAACAGTAATAATATTAACAAGCAAAAACAAATAAATTCTCCTTGTGCACTCTTGATAGGAATGTAAATTGGTGCAGCCAGTACGGAAAACAGTATGGAGTTTCCTCAAAAAATTAAAAATAGAACTACCATACGATCCTGCAAGTCCATTTCTTGGTTTTATCTAAAGAAAATGAAAATACTAACTTGAAAAGATATCTGCACCCTTACGTTCATTGTAGCATTATTTACAATAGTAAAGGCATGGAAGCAAACTAAGTGTTCATGGATGGATAAGTGGGTAAAGATGATGTGAGATACACACACACACACACACAACAGAATATTGTTCAGCCATACAAAAGAAGGAAATCCTGCCGTTTGCAACAACATGGATGGAACTTGAGGTCATTATACTAAGTGGAATAAGTCAGACAGAGAAAGACAAATACTGTATAATCTCACTTATATGTGAAATCCAAAAAAAAAAAATGATGACCTCAAAGATACAGAGAACAGATTGGTGATTCCCAGAGGCAGGAGGTGGAAGGTGGGTGAAATGAGTGACCGGAGTCAAAGGGTACAAACTTCTAGTCATAAAATAAACCAGTCTTTGGAATGTAATGGACAGCATGGTGACTAAGTTAATACCACTGCATTCTATATTTGAAAGTTGCTAAGAGACTAGATCTTAAAAGTTCTTATCAGAAGAAAAAAATTGTAAGTATGCGTGGTTATGAATATTAACTAGACTTATTGTGGTGATCATCTCAAATATATACAAATACTGAATCATTATGTTGTATCTGAAACTAATACAATGCTACTTCAATTATATCTGTTTTAAAAAATTAAAAAGTAAGCAAGTTCTCCCTCTCAAATGTATGCACAGACACTCAGTCCCCCATCTAAACACCCTTTTCCAGCGGATCCTCTGTACAGGTACCCTCAGCTCCCTGAACGGCCACCACAAATATGCAACACCAGTAACTGACTCCCAAACATTGAAAGTCCTGCAGGCAAACAGTAGCACCAGTTGCCAACTGACCTGCCCAGAGATTTAACCACAAGAACACACAGAAGTGTGTAAGTTGATGCACAACAAATCGTGGTCATACCCACACCCACCCTTAACTACCCACAGATACATCTAGACCTCAGTGAGGAAACAAATACATAGAAGACCAAAGGTGTGGACAGACATCAGGTAGTGTTCTGAAACTTCTCAAGCTCCAGCCCAAGACGTTTGCTTCCTTTCTTCATTCATTCACTCATTCATTCAACAAATACTGTGTGCCAGGCACTGTTCTAAATATTTAGGATACATCATTGAATAAAACAAAGATTCCTGTCCTGGAACATAAACAAAGATCCTGGAACACCTTGTACCAGAAAGTAAGGAAGTGCCCAAAGATTAATGGGGACATGTCAATAGGACAAAGAAGCCAGCCTGGAAGAGCTCCCACTGACCAAAACTGGGATAATTTGAGTATCAACATAAATAATGATAGTAACCAATGATACTCCATGGAATGCAATGAGCATCAAGAGTTTATGCTTAGATAAGTAAATAATGAATAGATAACTAAAGGAGAGAGAAGAGAAAGCTTTCCTTACAGTATAATGCCAACTAATAAATGTAGAAGGAATGGTAGAGATAGAAGATCAACATTTTGCAACCATCAAAGGAGTAATTGATTCAGTGGGAATCATCAATGGGTGTTGTGATGGTTAAGTATATGTATCAATTGACTGGGTTCTGGGGTGATCAGGTATTTGGTCAAACATTATTCTGAGTGTTTCTGTGAGGGTGTTTTTGGATGAGATTAACATTTGAAATGGTAGACTGCGTAAAGGAGATTGACCTCCCTAATGGCAATCAGTTGAAGGTCTGTCTAGAACAAAAAGCCTGACCCTTGTCCAACTAAGAGAGACTTCCTGCAGCCTGACTACCTTTGGATTGTGACATCAGCTTTTCCCTGCATTTGGACTTGAACTGGAACTTTGGTTTTTCCTGGATCTCAAAGCTGCTGCCTTTCATTCTGGAACTACACCATCAGCTCTCTTGGTTCTCAGGCCTTCAGACCCATGGTGGTAATCCTAGTGCTTAGCACAAAGCCTGGCACATAGAAGGTCTTTTGGTGTTCTGAGACTCCATTTCCAACGTGTGTATATGGAGATTTCCCCTCACACCAATGAGGAATTCTCAGACACTGGCAAGGTGTCCAAGAATTCAACTCCATTCAACTCAGTTCTGACACTCTCTACCCACAGATAGCATCAGATTCCACACGTCAATGGTTCCATCTTACAACAGCGCCCCCCATCCCACTTCAGACACCAATCACAAGCCCAGGTTGTCACCTGTGGTTCTGACTGACTAGCTACAAATCAGAGATTCTCAAACTCCCTTCCTGGGTTTGATTAATTTGCTAGGATGGCTCACAGAACTCAGAGAAACAGTTTACTTACTAGATTATTGTTTTTTTTTTAAAGGATATAACTCAGGAACAGCCAGGTGGAAGAGATGCATAAGGCAAGGTAGGGGAAGGGATACAGAGCCTCAATATCCTCTCTAGGCACAACATTCTCCCTCCGTCTCCATGTGTTAACCAACCCAGCTCTCTAAACCCTGCCCTTTTGGGTTTTTAACGAGGCTTCATTACACAGGCATGACTCATTGGCCACTGGAGATTGATCCAAGCTTTAGCCCCTCTACCCTCCCTGGAGGTGAGGGTGGGACTGAAAGTTCTAACCTTCTAGTCACAAGGTTGACTCCACTGGCAACCAGCTGCCATTCTTAGATACTTTCCAAAAGCCACCTCATTAACGTAACAAAAGACACCTTTATAGCTCTCTTCACTTAGGAGATTCCCAGGGTTTTAGGAGCCCTGTGCCAGAAATGGGATGAAGACCAAATATATGTTTCTTATTATAAATCACAGTATCATAGAAGGCTCTCTGGGTGGCTACCTGGTGACAAACATTCTTCGCTTGACCAAACTTTAGTCAGGCTCCAAAACCTTCCCCTAGCCCTAACTGTGTACTTTCTTATAAAATCCAATTTTAGCAAGAGCCCTGCTAAGTCAGTTTGGCAAGAACCTCCCACCCTGATCACTCTCAATATATAATATCTAATATAATAATATCTAACATCTAGTTGATTTAGCCAGAATCTCCTTTATCCCTGATATTTCCCCCTAGTAATTTTCCATCCATCGATCCCCTTCCTACTCCTTGGCTATCACTTCCCTCTTGCCCATGCTGTATTCAGAGTTGAGTTCAATCTCTCTCCTCCAATGGAAAATTCCATCACAGTGATCTTATACTTGTCTCAATACTCCCCTCGCCTTGAATAAAGTCTTCCTTATCATGCTTTAATACGTGTCATTAATATTTTTTCTTTAATACTGGCAGAATGAATGAATGAATGAGCAACTTTTCAAAAATCAGCGTGCCAGCCAATCACTTTAGGTAGAGGTGCTAAGTAGAGGGGAGAGGTAGATTGATGGACGGAACAAAGAAACTAAATCTCATAGGCAGCGATGAAAGTAGGTCCAGGAAGTCTAGGAAAATCAGGCCCTGGTTAGGAGGGGAGGACACTACTCCCAGGGTAGCATTGTCCCCTAGAACTAGAATGTGAGCCACTGATGCAAGCCATGTAGGCTATTTTTAATTTTCTATTGTTAGAAAAAAAATTATTCTGATGTTTGTAAAAATGGTAAGGAAGACTTTATTCAAGACCATGGCAATAGAGGAGTCACCGTAGTGGAGAGAGATCGGGGTCAACTCAGAACACAGCAAGACAAGTGGGGATTTCTCGCCGAGGTGCAGAGTGAGGGGGTAGATGCATGGAAATTACTAAAAGGAGACGTCAAGGGTAGGCGGATTCTCGCTAAGCTGACCTACCAGGATTCTTGCTAAAAGCAGGTCATGGATTTGTACACTAAAGTGGCGGATGAGGAAGCTGATCAGATGTCAAGGGTGAGCACACATCAAGGATGGGGGCATTCTCAACAAACCGACCTAGCCAGACTCTTGCTAAGACTGTGCTGTGGAGGCTTGACAAGGATAGAATGAGCACGGATGCCCAAGGTCAACATCCAGTTGAGAAGAGGGCTCTGACCAACTAAAGTTTGGTTAAGTAGATTAACTCTTGTCACTATTAGCCACATTTGAAAAAAAAGCAAACAGAAACGAATGGTGTTAATTCTAAGGATGTGTTTTATGGAACCCAACATTTCCGAAATATTATCACTTTGAGTTACAATCAATGTAAAAAAAGCATCAATGAGAAATTTTGCATTCCTTTATCTTATTTTAATTTTTTAACTAGGACTTTGTTTGACGCTTACAGCACATCTCAGTTTGGAGCGGCCACTATCAAGTGCTCAGTAGCCATGGGAAGCTAATGGCTAACGTAGTGGACTGCGCAGCTCTAGCAAATGGACCAAACAGTAGATGTGGCCTAGAAAGAACACAAGATCCATCAGAAGGAAGCCAGGGGGCGCCAGGCAAGCTGGGGAGAGACGGAGCGGACCCCACCAAGCTGGGAGGGCTGGCCTGGTCTGGAAAGAAAGGAGCTTTCAACTCTAGAGACCCTGATCAATGCACAAGAGCAAATCGTTCTCACCAGGTGCAGAATAGCACGCCCCCGAGGGACCAGATGCGTCATTACCTCCCTCCAGGAGCAAGCGCCTACCAACAACTGACCTTTAGGCAAGAGATGTGGGAAATCCAAGGGCTCTGTGATTCCACTTCCAGCACTCCTGCCTCAAGTGAATTCCTGGCTGGTTTCACTGCACTTTCCTTCTGTCCTCCACTATCAACCCTCCTTTTTTCCATAACCCTTAGTTCCACCTGATGTTATGTATTTGCATCCTTGTTTACTGTCTGTCCGCCCTCCAGAACTTCAGCTCCAGGAACATGAAGGTCATGTCAGAGTTGTTGAGCCGGAAAGAGGCTGTTAACATGGATGCACTTCCTATGCTCTCTGACTCAGTTTACTTATCTGGAACGCAGGAAATGAGGGTGGCTCTCACACTTCAGGGCTGTAGAGGACATTAAATGAGTTCATATCTTTCTTAAATCCCTGATGCATGGTCCCACCATAATAAGCATTCAGTAAAGGGCAGCTGTAGTTAACCTCTCATATTCTTCTTGTCCCTGACCCTACACATTCTGGAGGATCCAGGGTCCCCCACTTCTGCACCCACCCCCCTCAGCTGGCCCCAGGACTTTCTCTCACAGGCCTCCTGGACCATCTGACCCAGATGCAGGACATTTCCCATCCTCCCAGAGCAAAGCCGCCTTTTCCCTGCATCCATGAAAGTGATAGAGAGCTTGTGTTTGTTCCTTTCCCGTACTTCGGGTCTTCACTCCTGGACTCTTGTGAAAATACTAATTTGGGCCACTGCTAATTGCCCTTCTCAACCACCTGAAGCCCCTGTGTCACGAAGCTCCCACCCCCTTTTCCAATAGCCCCTCTGTCAGCAAATCCTTCAAGGTCTTCAAAATCTATCCACAAATCAACCAATTCTCATCGCCTCCCTTGCCCAGCCATCATCTTTCTCCTTGATGATCACAGTAGTCTCCTAATGGTCTCTGCCTTTCATCCTTCTCTTTAGCAGTCTATTCTCCCCCCAGCAACCAGAAGAGGTTGTTAAAAATAAGAATCAGAGCACAGTCAGCCAGAGCTTTATGGTCCTGTACTTATGTTAGAATAAAAGTCAAATTTGTTACAATGACATAGAAGACCTATTGATTTGCCTCCCACCCCCTTGCCTCATGTTCCTCCCCTAATTCCTTCTCTCCTCTTCATTCACTCCAATCTCTTTGCTGTTTCTCAGACCCACTCCTGCCTCAGGGCCCTTGCATTCATTGTTCCCACTGCCCAGAACTTCCTTTCACCAGATATCTACAGGGCTCCATTCTCCCCTTAGTAAGTCCTCTGCTCAGAGGTCAGATGTCACCTCTTCAAGGACCACCCCTACCCCACCCCACCCCTGTCACCTACTCTCTCTCTCCTCTTTTTCCCATAGCACTTAGTTCCACCAGACATGATATTTTCCCTCTTTTGTTTGTTGGCCCCTTCTCCTGTTGAACATCAACTCCAGGAGGGCAAAGGCAATGTCCATTTTGCTCACCACCACATCCCCAGTGCAGTGCCTGGCACACAGTAGGTGCTCAACAAATGTTTGTGGAATGAATAAATGGTGAGAAAGGGTTTCTGCTCAAATCTTTCTCTCCCTTCACCCCAGATCTTTCCCCTCCCCTGAGACACCCTTAAATGGTCTCCCCTACTCCTCTCCCATTTGAAAAATCACCTTCAACCTGCTGAAAAAGGTGCGGACCCCCTGGACCTAAACCCCTAAGCCCCATCTCTATCACCTACTGGCCATGTTTCCTTGGGTAAGTTGTTTAACCCTTCTGAGCTTCGGTTTCCTCAACTAAGGAACATAAACAGATAGAAATGCTGATCTCATATGTCTGTTGAGAGGATTACATGGGATTATTTATCTAAAGCTTTCAGAACAGTGACATCGCAGTGTAAATATCAAGTAAACGGTGGAATGAGCTGTTCCAATAATAATTCGTATCTGAATATGAGTAATAATTATAACGATTTCCATAATCATAAATAGGAACAGCTATATCACCTCTTATATTGACCACTGAGTCTCTCTTTGCCACATTATAGATAATCAATAGACATATATTGAATGAATGAATGAATGGCTATTGAACTCTTGTAAGGGGAGATCGTGGACCCCTGTGAGAACTGTAAAAATGATGGATCCTTTTCCCTGAAAAAAATGCAGACACACACACAACATTACACACAAGTCAGAAGATTTAGGATTCGTTTCATAATTCCTCTATGCAAAACCCTTTGCCACATGGTTTTTCCCACATAGGAGGTTGATTCTGTTTTCTCAGGTGTCAGAGGGGACACCTTAAGCACCAGGGTCCATATGCTCCTCAAAAGTTTTGAGTCACAGCTTCTTGATTACCTAAGGCATTTCTGACCACTCTCTCCTTACCTGGTCTCCTGACACTGGAGTTGGTCTTGTCACCTCTGTGAGGACAGTGATTATAATAATCACAATGCTATGACTATCACCAACAAGAGCTTTTCTTGAACACTTAACTGTAAGCACTTCTATGCATAGTAACACATTTAATCCTCAAACAGCCCCCTAAAGATTTCTCTCAATGAATCTTCAGAAGGAGGAGGAAGAGATGGAGGGAGGCAGAGGGGGAGTGGAAGGAACTCTCTCTCTGGGAAGAGGGACCATAATATGTGTGGCCATGTTCTGGTTTTGGTGATGCCACACGCCTTTGGAAGGTCTTAGAGGCCAAAGGCATCTCAACATCCTTGTTATGCAAATTCTTCTAGAGAAAACTCTGCATTGTCAACACCAGAATTTGCCACCCACCATAAAACCTTCCCGCATGATTATCTTCCTGAAGTAACAGATTAAACAGTTCTCTGGCCCAGCAGTGCCACAGTGAGGCCAGGAAGAAGGCATGGAGGTGCAATCCTGATTCCACCATTGGCCAGCTTGTGGGCTTCTCTGACCCTCAGTTTTCTCATCTGCGAAGTGGGAATGACAATAATAAACACTTCCTCAAGAGGTTCTTGTAAGGACTCTGTGAGAAAATAAACACTTCCTCAAGAGGTTCTTGTAAGGACTCTGTGAGAAAGCCAAGGTGTGCCGGTTCCAGCAAACAGTTTGGGCTGTTATTTTCACTGGCATGAGCTTAGGAGCAGGTTATCTCAGATGAGATGCTTTTTAGAGCACTCCACTGCTCCCTTAACAAAACCCCGAAATCCTCGGGCTGTTGTTCAATGTCTGTCTGGCCCCCACTTACCCTTCTAGCTTTATTTTTCACCACTACCTTCCACGTACCCTGCATTGCAGCAAAACTGGTCAATGCATCACAGACCAGACATACCTGGTGATGTCTACCCCAGGACCTTTGCTTGTGTTTCCACCTCAAGAGAGCTCATGGTAGAGTGGACAGTCATGGGCCCCAGAGTCTAACAACCTTGGACTGTATCTCATTTTCACCTCTTGAATGCTGTTGACCTTTAGCAAGTGACAAAACCGCTCTGAGCTTCAGTGTTTCCATATGTAGTATGGAGTGGATAGTGTGTACTTTATACATAATGAATGAGGATTAAAAGCGGATGGGAGACAGATGGACCAGGGAGGTATAGTAATAATTATAGTAAAATAAATAATGGTATTAATGTTAATAATAGATGTTAATTAATGTTATTAATATTATATGTAACTATGTAACAATTATAATAATTATCATAATCATATTACTATTATATTATAATTATATATCAATATTAATATCAATCATATTAATTAAATAAATTAAATAAAAAATTAAAATTGAATTGAAATCAATCAAATTAAAATATTAATTAATATTACTGTATTATAATATAGAGTACATATAATTATTACAATAAATATAATTATATATAATTATATCATATAATATTTATTATTGCAGTAAAATTAATAATATTAATGTTAATAGATGTTAGTTAATGTTATTCTATTATATATTTATTATATATTCACAAAATATTTACTATATATTTAATAATATATAATATATTATAAAATATACAATAATATATATTACGAGTATATAATAGTATTAATACGATAATATACATATTAAATGCTATTACAACGTTAATAAGCATTTACCATGTGCCAGGCACTGTTCAAAAAATTCCGCATATATTAAGTCATGGAATTCTCACAACAATTGATGTCAATACTATTGTCAAATAAACCCATTTTACAGATGAGGAAACTGAGGTAAGGTGTGGTAGAGTACCTCGCCCAAGGTCACACAATAGGAAGTGGCACATCGTGGTTTTGGAAGCATCTGGAAGTCTCATTCTAGAGCATCATAGTCTGATGGACCTTTGGACATTTCTGCAGCTATGGGCATGTTTTCCACCATCCAATATGGTAACCACTAGCCCTACACAGCTACTGAGCTTTTGAAATGTGGCCACTTCAGCTCAGGAACTTAATTTTTATTTTCATCTAATTTTTATTAATTTAAATTTAAGGGGCCGGCCCAATGGCGCAGTGGTTAAGTGCGCATCTTCTGCTTCGGTGGCCCGCGGTTCGCTGGTTTGGATCCTGGGTGCCGACATGGCACCACTTGGAAAGCCATGCTGTGGTAGGCGTCCCACATATAAAGTAGAGGAAGATGGGCACAGATGTCAGCTCAGGGCCAGGCTTCCTGAGCAAAAAAGAGGAGGATTGGCAGTAGTTAGCTCAGGGCTAATCTTCCTCAAAAAAAAAAAAATTAAATTGCCACATATGACTAGAGGCTATTGTATTGAGAATCACAGCTTTGGGGCTTTGAGGCCCTTTCTCTTAACCAGCACACTTCAACTCCTGACATATAATGCCCATGAATGAATGGGCTGGTTGTAAGAACAGCATTCTTTGTATAACATACACAGAGGAATAATCTTGACTTCCATAAAAAAATAATTCATTTAGTGTATTCCTGGGACCAGATGGCTCTCACGTTTCACTTGACTTGGAGATGCCAACTCTAGCGGAATATTTCACCTTCCCCTAAAGTTTATTCCAAGAAGAAACAGCAGTGCAACTGTGAAGAGGAGAGGAATTGGGCGCTCCGAGTCAGCATCCAGGAGGCAACAGGGAGTGGTGGGGACTGTGGCAAATTGAAGAGCTGCTCCTGCTCCATCTAAAGGAACAGCTGCTGCTCTGCATCTGCTGGGAGCTCTGCTCAGGGTGGCTGATACTTCACACTATTTTAAAAAGTTGGAAATCTGGAAACTTTATGAACTACAGGATTTTAAAATATTAATGAGGCATGCCAATATTTTTAAGACACTGTGCCAATATTTTTAAAATACATCCTTGGGCCCGAATCAAGCCCTAGAGGGTCATTTGAAAACTTCTGATTTAAACCAATGGTTCTCAATCTTGGCTGTGCATTAAAATCTCCTGCGAAAGTTTTTTTTTAAAGAAAAATACCAGTTTGGGGTGGAGCACTGGCATAGGATTGTTTTGAAAGTTTCTGAGGATTTCGAATATGCAGTCAGGTTTGAGAGCCACTGATTTAAATATCTTGGACCCTTCTTCCAATAAACATTTGTTGTTTGTTTGTGCACTAGATTTTGCGAGAGGAACAAAGTGGGCACTTGATAAATAGGATAGAAATGCAAGAAAACAGACACCTGACTTCATCTCTGTCCCCATCTCTCACCCTCTCTTGTCTCTTTCTCTCCCTCCCGCTCCCTTTCTCTCTCTTCTCTGTGTCTGTCTCTTTCCTTTTAAATCTTTCCCTTCTTAGTCTTCCACCCGAGGGGGGGAGGCGGGAGAGGGAAGACAACAAGCCCAAATTTACTTCCATCATTTCTCTCTTCATTGTCACTGACATTTGAGTCCTGAAGCGCCCAGAGGCCTAAAGTATATCAGCGACTTCCTGGCGGGCCTTGCAGAGGCTTGAGCCGAGCAGTTCTGACACTCTTTAATTCTAACCAAACAGGATTGGTCACAGCTGACAGCGCCTGAGGAAACCTCCAGATAATTTCCTGCTGTGAGACCACAAAAGCAGCCCTGGGGAAAGACAATAAACTCTGTGGACAGGCGGGAGAGACCAGGAGCCATTTGCGCTGCAGGGAGCTTTTTTCCTTCAAGAATTGGAGGGGAGCAGAAATGTGGGTTGGAACAGAGACAGCCTCTAAGAAGGCAATGTTCTGGCTCTGCGCCAAGGGCCGTGCTCTCCCGGGGCGGCTGAAGGCTGAGTCAGCTGGGGCTCCTCTGAATGAAACTGGGTTCTCAGGATTCCAGCTCCTCTAAGACAGACACGACCATGTTTACTTACATGCTTTCCCTTCCGTTTGTTTTATCTGACATTTGAGCTGTGAAATGGGGAGTGTGGAGGCTGCGGGTATAACGTCAGAAGCCCTGGACCAAATAGGCCCCCTGCCACGTCTCCTGCAGCCAGGCTTTCCGGTTTTGATCTAAGCCACGTCCAGAGCTGGGACAAAGGCTTGCTACTGGCCTTCTCTGCTCAAAAACCTCCCAGCCATCTGTCCATCCATCCAATAAATATGTCCTGAGTATCTAATATGGGCTAAATTCTGTGCTGGAAGCTAAGGGTTATATCATTATTGTTACTATCATAACAACAAAAACAGCAAACACTTACATAGTCCCTATTCTGTGTCCCCCTATATGTTCTAGGAGTTGTTTATTTGATCTGTATTGAAACGCTTCTATTTTCCCCATTTTATAGAAGAAGAAACAGAGGTTCAGAGCGGCCCCAAGTCACACAGCCGAGCTGGGATTCGAACCTGAGCTGTCTGGCCCCAGGCCTGTGCTCTTTACTACCTTATATCTCACCCCCCTCACGGACCATACAGTCTCATGGAGAAAAAAATAATTAAACAAACAAGGTAATTTCAGATATTTAAATACGCTGAAGATTCTGAAACAGGGTATTTCCTGGATTGTTTTGCTGAGAGATCGCACCAGCCTTGGAGACAGCTACAGAAAGGACACTGAGGAAGAAGGAATAGCAAGTGCCAAGGCCCGGTGGCCCCAACCTCTCCAGAAGGAGCAGAGGCCAGTGTCGCTGGCCGCAGTTATAGGCCAAGTGAGGAGTTAAGATTGTATCGCGAGGTCAGGATCCTGGGAGCCTAAGCAAAGCAGTGGGAGGTGGTTTTACAGGCATCCTGGGTCTCCGTTCACCCTCCAGATGCCCTCACCCCAGGGACTTAAAAACTCTTGCTCCTGTAAGACCCAATTCCTGTGAATTCTTTGCAATTCCCTGAGTGACGAAAACAAGGCAGTCACACCCAATTCTTCTCTCTCTGCTCCCATGTTTACCTCCCTTTGACTTTACATCCTGGACTGGCCTGTGTAAGAAGAAACAAAAACTAAAAATAAGAGGCTGAAATCTCCCTGTGTCCCAGTTTCTGTGCGAGGATAGGAGCCAAACTTCAGTGGGTGCCTTGCTCCAAACCGCAAAACCACCTTCTGTCATAGACAGGAGAAATTTGGTTTTCCTGTGGATAAAACCAATTAGTTAGGGACCTGCCTGGCGGTGTAGTAGTTAATACCCTCCCTTTTCACAGCCTCGGGTTCACAGGCCCGGATCCAGGGAGAAGACCTACCCCCCACTCATCAAGCCTTGCTGTGGCAGTGTCCCGCATAAAATAGAGGAAGATTGGCACCGATTTTAGCTCCCTGACAATCTTCCTCAAGCAAAAGGAGGAAGATTGGCAAAAGATGTTAGCTCCGGACCAATCTGATGAGGATTTTTAGGCTGGTTAATTTTAAAACTGCAGATGAGAAGCAGGCTCCAAGGAGTGGAATTTGCTTGCCCCTTTGTTGGGAAACATTTACATTTCTAAGGGAAACCTCTATCTGTGAGGATGCCTCCCTCTCTGTGCCAGGAATAAGGGGGATGGCCTTATCTCTAGAAACTCTTAATTAATGCCAGAGGCAAGGACTTAAGTTGTTTACTGTCTGGCAACCTCGTGTAACTGACCACCCCCACTCCCAAATCCTTTGTCTTTAGCTGAGGATAATATTTAAGCGGTGACTTCTGCCATTTACTCATTCCGGTTTGATTCTTATCTAAAAGTTGTGGGACCGCCAAATGGCTGGACCCTACAGGCACTGATACCATTTTAACTTTTTTACATATTCTTTGTCTTGTAAAGAGATAACTCACATACCTATGCCTTAAATTTAGCTCTAACCCTCAGCTTGGGGCAGCAGAAGCGGCAGCAGCAACATGCCGGCAGCAGTTCTGCCTGCCCATGGGTCCTGTCCCTATGCTATTCTATTCTCTAAATAAAAGAGCACTACTGCCAGATCTTAAGAGTCTAAGAAATCTTTCTTTCGACTCCTCGACTCACCAACCCCCCATCAAATCTTCCTCACACGTGCACAAAAAACCAATTAGCTAACACAGATGGTCACCCCCAGGGCGAATCTCAGATGACCTATGTGTGACAAAGGGTGCTGCCAAGTGATCTGACTTGAGGATTAATTATGTTTTTCTTGAAAACATGAATGTAATGGATTGTGTCTCCTTGGCTGTGTAAAATGGTGAGATTTCCTTGTGTCTCACAATCGCTTAGCAGACTGCCTGTGAAATGTATCACATTCCGGTTTAATCATTTTTAGTAGTATTTCTCCAAAATCTGCACCTCACTTCCTACTTTTTCCTAATCTACACAGTCAGCCTAAGAGTCCCAGGAAGCCTGAGTGAGACCAGCTTGTCATAATTTCATAGCTCTGGATTCAAATCCTGTGTGGCCCCAGAAAAGGCATTCAACCTCTCTGTGCCTGAGTTTTCTCTTTAGTAAATTAGGGTTACGTATGACAGCACCTATTTCAGAGGGTCATTGCCAGGACTAATGGGGCAAAGGGCTTAGCACAGATCCCAGCAAGAAGCAAACAATTTTAGTTAATAATAATAGCCACCATAGGGGCCGGCCCGGTGGTGTAGTGGTTAAATTTGTGCGCTCTGCTTCAGCAGCCCGGGGTTTGCAGGTTTGGATTCTGGGTGTGGACCTAGCACTGCTCATGAAGCCACACCGTGGTGGCATCCCACATACAAAATAGAGGAAGATTGGCATAGATGTTAGTTCAGGGCCAATCTTCCTCACACATACAAAATAACAGCCGCCATGCTTTTAGGATCACTCACGTTCACTGGCTTAGCACCATGTCAAACTCCAATATTGATGATGGTGGAAAGATGTCCACGGTCCCAATGAAAGCTAACATTTAGTGTTGACCGTGTGGCAGGAACATGACCTGCGGGCCAGATGGGGTCTCCATGTCTCAGAAGAAAGACCCCCAGGGACCCTCTGGCTGCCCCAGGCTTCATAGGTGCATTGGTTTTCATTCTCCATTTTGGTTGCAGGGTTAAGATCGCCTCTATTTACAAAGGAGACATGAGTCCAGGCCTTAGAACAATGATTCTTAAAGTGTGGTCCCAAGATCAGCCGCATCAGCAGGACCTGAGGCCTGGTTAGAAATGCAGGTTCCTGGGCCCCACTCCAGACTTACTGTTTCAGAAACTGTTTTAATAAGCCCTGTCAGGGGTGCTGAGCCTTCCTCAAGTCTGAGAACCATTGGAGGAAAACTTCCTTCTTTCTCTCGCTTCGCATCCCTCTGCAAATGCGGGCTGTGGGGGCGGTGGGTGGGCAGACCCCAACCTCACTCAAGTGCCCTTTGCCTTAAACCCCAACACCCGGGGCTGGGATCCCCATCCCCCGCCTCAGGCTGGGCCAGGGCAAGACCCTCTTTGCCAGCGGGGCTCGCCTGAAATCGCACCTTCTTGGGGAAGGTTCCCTCCCGCCTGCCCCCCAGCACAGTTCAGCCGCCTTTGCTTTCCCAACACCTCTCTTATGAGTCAAATTATCTCCCCTCCAAATTCATATTTGAAGTGCTAACCCATAGCACTTCTCAGAGCGTGACCTTATCTGGAAATAGGGTTGGTGCGGATGTAATCAGTTACGTCACAATGAGGTCACGCTGAAGCAGGGTGGGCCTCTAGTCCAACAGGCCTGGCGTCCTTATAAAAAGAAGAAGTTTGGACACAGATGCGCACACAGAACGCCATGTGAAGGTGACAACAGAGGTTGGAATTCTGGAGGCTGCCGGAAGCCAGGGAGCGCCAAAGATGGCCAGCAACCACCAGAAGCTCGGAGAGAAGCATGGGACAGACTCTCCCTCATGCCCTCAGAAGGAACAAACCCTGTGCACACCTCGATCTCAGACTTCCAGCCTCCAGAACTGTGGGATGATAAATTTCTGCTGTCTAAACTCCCCAGTCTGTGGTACTTTGTTATGGTGGCCCAGGGAACTAATACAACATCCCAACTCCTTGTCTCTCCCAACTGTGCTTCTGTCTTCCCACCTGCCTTCCTTGTCTTTTTTTTTTTTTTTTGAGGAAGATTAGCCCTGAGCTAACATCTGCTGCCAATCCTCCTCTTTTTTCTGAGGAAGACTGGCCCTGAGCTCACATCCGTGCCCATCTTCCTCTACTTTGTATGTGGGACGTCTGCCACAGCATGGCTTGCCAAGCGGTGCCATGTCCACACCCGGGATCTGAACCGGCCAACCCCAGGCCGCTGAAGCAGAACGTGCTCACTTCCCCGCTGCGCCACTGGGCCTGCCCACCACCTGCCTTCCTTGTGAGTGCCATGGGCCTGCGGTGTCCTTAAAGCCTGCGGTGGTACGTGGCAGGAACTCCCCAAATAAATGCTCATTGAGTGACTGCGTGACCCTCCCAGGGGCAGCAGAAAGAGCATAAGACTGAGTTAAAAGAGAGGAACCTGGGACCCGGCCCCACTTCTCTTGCTGTGTGGTCCTGGACAAATCCTGACCCTCTCTGAACCTCACTTTTCTCCTCAGTAAAATGGGGCCATCAGACAAGCCAATAGCACTAAGCAACCTATGTTTTCATAAATACTGGGTGCTATCTCCCTTCAGCCCTGCGTGGAAAATGCGGTTTCTTCTGGGTGCCACACAGAGCAGGTCCCATCCATGTCACTCACCCCACCCATTCGTGCCCTTCCCACTTTATAACAGTAACCGTCACCGCTCATTGATGTTTCCCCAGCCATCAGCTCCACGATCCCATGAATCCTCTCAACGTGCCCTGCAAACTGAGTGCTATTATCGTCACCGTGTCCATTTTACAGACAGGGAAAACTGAGACTCAGAAAGGCCAAGTCAAGTGGCTTCAGGAATCACAGCTGGAAAGAGACGAAGATGGGATTCACGCCCAAACTCCAGCCTTTGGCCACGAAGCTTCCCGTTCCCAGCCAGATTGGACTGAGGTCACAAGATAAATATTTACATAGTGCCTACTGTGTGCCAAGCACTGTACCAGGGGCTGAGGACACAGTAGGGAATAACACAGTGTTCTTGCCTTCCTGGGACTCACAGGCTAGAGGGCAAGATAGACAAAGAAGTGAATAAATAACTGTGGAATGTAAGACCAGGTGGAGGGAAGGAGAGTAAGGCAGAGAAGAGGAGGGAGCGTGGTCTCCATAGATGAACCTTTGGAAACATGGAATAGGGGCAGTTGGGGGGGAGACCAAGCTGGAAAGGGAGACTCAGGGCAGTTGATAGTCAAGGCCGTCTGAGAATGAGCCCTGGCCCCTGTGCACTGCTGTCCCCTCCTCCCCGGGGGACCGGGACCAGCAGAGGCCCTTCCTTACCTGTGGGCAGGAGGCATCTCAGCACCAGCAGCAGCAGGAGCCACTGCCGGCCTCCAGGGGGGCCCCGCCACAGGCCGGCCATTCAAGGCATCAGGAGGACTCAGGCGCCAGTCCTTGCCCTGGGCGCAGCCCCCCGGCCGAGCCCAGAGACACGCCCAGCATCACCTTCCCAGGGCTGGGCGGCCAGGTGACTGGGATCCAGCAGGTATCAAATGTGCCCAGTTGGCCTAATCCCTCTGAGGCCGGGCAGGGCGTGGAAGGGCTCCTCTCCTGTTCCCAGGCCCCAGTTGACTCCCTGGGCCTTTGGCTCAGCCCACCTGGTTCTTGGGAAGACAAGGACCTGTGGGCTCAGCCCCCCGTCACAGGGAAAGACTCCACCAGGCGGTAATTCCTCGGCACGTCCCCAGACCCACGGCCACATCACAACTTTTGTGGGCTACGAGCGCTTTTTGCCTTCTTAGGCCCCCCTCCTCCATTAAAAATGTGTTTCTGATTATGTTTCACACCAACTGTGGTATAAAGGTAAATATAATTCACGGTGGAGTGTGTTCATTTTTTCCCTTCCGATTTTAAAAGGAATGAAAACATTTCTGTGAGCCCCTGAAGGTATTGTGGGCTCAGGCACTGTGACTTCTGGGCCCAAAGGATGAGTCAGCTCCGTCCAGACTTCGAGTCTTAAGAAATACTTCCTGGGAGAAAAGAAAGAGGTGAGATATTTCGAGAAATCCCAGGGCCTCCCCTTGGTGGCTCAGAATGTATGTTAAAAACTCACAAATGGGTGAACCCAGTAAATCCAGCCCTTCCCAAACCTGTTTGACTAAGGACCGGTTTTAAGAACAGAGAGGTTTGAATAAATTTCCAAAGTCACACAGCTGATTTGAACACAGTGCTGCAGAGCGTGCGCTTCATCACCATCCCATGCCACTACTTTCCTGCTGGGACAGATCAGAAGGGTGCATGATCCTGTGTCCCGTGTGATTTTGGTCAGCTCAACTTTTTTATTTTTAAAGATTTTATTTTTCCTTTTTCTCCCCAAAGCCCCCCAATACATAGTTGTGTGTTTTCAGTTGTGGGTCCTTCTAGCTGTGGCATGTGGGACGCTGCCTCAGCGTGGCCTGATGAGCAGTGCCATGTCCGCGCCCAGGACTCGAACCAACGAAACACTGGGCCGCCCGCAGCGGAGCGCGCGAACTTAACCACTCGGCCACAGGGCCAGCCCCCCCCCCCACCTCAGCTTTTTAAACCTCAGTTTCCTCCCCAATAAAATGGGGATAAAAATAGTACCTACCTTCTAGAGCCGCAGTGAGGTTCTTTCTAAATCTTTGAGAACAACTCATACCATAATAACCATGATGGAGAGGTGTTCATTAAACATGGAGATACACAGCTCAGAAATATGTGTTCAGAAATGTGACTAATCCCAAATTATGAAAGCACACGGATAGGCAGCAATCAAGGTGCTAACAACTGTTTACTGATTGTTGACCACGTGCCAGGCTCAAGGCAAAGCCTCTCGTAGGATGTTTCTCCTTCAATCCTCACCAGAACCTGCTGTCTGAACCAGTGCTTATCAAATCTGATGTGCACATGAGTCACCTGGGGCCCTTGATTTGGTGTCCCGGAATCTGCATTTCTGACAAACTCTTGGGAGATGCTGATTCTGCCGGTCCAAGGACTATACCTGGAGTAGCTGGAGTTATCCCCGTTTTTCAGAGGAGGCAAACTGAAGCACAGAGAGGTTAAGCAGCTTGCCCTAGTTCACACAGCCAGAGGGGATCAGAGGGGAACAGAGCCAGAGGGGATCAGACACAACAACAAATGGACAAAACAGGCAGACATCCCTGCTTGTGGGGAGACAGATCCCTAACAAGCAAATAAATATAAGCAAGGTCATTTCAGATATGAGTAACTATCAGGAAGGGAGTGAAGAGGGGAAAGAGACAGTGATTAATTAAAGCGGCAGAGTTTGTCGAGGGGACACTTCAGACAAGGTGGTCGGGGAAGACATCTGAGGACGTGCTTTGACCAGATGACAAAGATCCAAAAAACATGAAATGCCTGGGGAAGAGTATCACTGGGAACAGCAGGTGCAAATGTCCTGTGGTGGCAACATGCCTGAGGCCAATGTAGCTGCAGGACAGGAAGTAAGGGGGGGAAAATACACAGAAATGGTGGAAAGGGAGGAAGATCTAAGGGATGGGGTCCTGTCATTTTGCTCATCTCAGTACCTAGTAACTTAGAATATGCTTTTTGAATGAATGAATACATGAATGAATGAATGGACAAATGAATGAATGGATGGATGAGTGTATGAGTGAATGGATGAATATATGGATGGATGAGTGAATGGATGAATGAATGAAAATATTCAGTAAAAATGGAGTTGACATGAGTGGGAGGAAATCAAGGGGGGCCACCTAGGGGAGGCACTTGATTCTTTTGGTTACTAATTGCCCACCAAGCTCCTCCTTTCAAACCCAGCAGCCAGGGCAGGGGTGTCCCTTAACATGGATGAATTTTTTAGCCAAACCAGATCCAGAGCCCAGAGGGTGTGAGCAGAGGTTTTGGTCCTGGGTCCTCCAGCTCCCTTGAGCCCACCCGGAAGCTATAGCTTCCTCTCTCCCGTGGAGAATGCAGGAACCCTGCCCAGAAGTGGCATTAGTAACTGAGCTGTCCCATTGTCTCTAAACTGTGGCTCTATTGTCTCCTCCCACATGACCAAGGGAAATGCCCAGGAGGATGGGGGGAGGGGGCCAGACAGTGCTCAGCTCTTCATATGTAAACACTGCTGGTTCTGATTCTGGGTCCAACAGAGCCAGGACCCCAGGATCAGGTTAAGAGAGAATGGATTCCCACTATTCAAATCCTGACTCAGCTCTCTGCTAGCTGTGTGACCTTGGGCAAGTTACTCAACATCTCTGAGCCTCCATCTCCTCACCTGCCAAAGAAGATAAGAAAGAAACTGCTTCATGGGGAGCTATGTAAAGTGGGTGGGACTGCCTGGCGCACAGTGGGCCTGCTCTGTGAGTGTGTTTTAATAAATATAGGCAGGAGTAAATGAGAAACCTTGAACCCTGCCCTTATTCCTGGGAATACAATTTGATTCTCCTCACATCTGAAGGAGGGCAAGGCCTAGCACAAGGGCATTTTGCACATAAGGAAACTGAGGCTCAGAGCTCCTGGGCACGTAGCCAGTGCTAGTGGCCAGGAGGGCCAGGCTGGGTGCCCATAGGAGAACTTAGTGTACGCCACTCACTCTGGAGAGCTGCTCTGGCCAAAGCATAGTTGCACCCAGGGCAGTGGACCAGGAAGTGAAACCCAGAAGGCCTGGGTTTCAATCTTGCTGTGTGACCTTTGGCAAGTCACTTAACCCCTCTGAGCCTCAGTTTCCTTTCTGCAAGGTGGAGATAATTCCTACTACCACAGAAGTCAAGAGTTCGATGAGATATGGCACCCTACTTAGCCTAGAACAATAGTTCTCAACGCTGTGTGTGAGTGTGTGATTTTTGACAATTTCTGGAAACATTTGGCAGTGTCTAGAGGGGATATTTGGCAATGTTTGGAGACATTTCTCGTTGTCACAACTGGAGGAGAGAGTATTGCTGGCATCTCATGTGTGGAGGCCAGGCCTGGGATTCAGCATTCTCTCCAAGGCACAGGATGGCCCATGACACAGAATTATCTGGCCCCAAATGTCAGTAGTGCCGAGGGTGGGAAACACTGCTCTCATAGTAATTAACTACTCAATGCATATTATTATTACTATTATTAATGAATAAAAGCATTTATCCTAGTGTGTGGCACATTTTATATGCTTCTGACAAGCTAACTTCCGTCTTTCCAGAACATACCGTTCTTCACAAAACAGACCAGAAATATCTAACCCAGCACTGTCCAATGGGAATGCAATCTGAAATAGATATGCAATTTTACATTTTCTAGTAGCCACACTTTGAAAAGTAAGAAAAAAGAAACAAGTAAAATTAATTTTAATAATGTGTGTTATTCAACTCAATATATCGCAAAACATCATCACTTCAAAATATAAACATCATAAATTATTAACGTGATATTTTCTGCTCTTTTTTTTACACTAAATTCTTTAAAATCCAGTGTGTGTTTTACTTGTATAGCACATCTCAATTCAGATGCTGCATTTTCATCAGTTACTCTATCTGCATTTAAATATCATGAAATTTACAGTTAAAAAAAGCAGATTCATACTCACATTGTTTCCAAGTGCACTTAAGGGTTTTCCAATCGCGGAATCCAATCTCAGTTTTCAAATTTAAGTGAAACATCAACAAAATTACAAATTGACTTCTGCAGGCCTGGCAGCCGCATTTCAGGGGCTCATAGCCACAGGTAAGTACCAGCTGTGCTGGACAGCAGAGCTCTGATCCATTCGGTGGGAGATTTTGGAGGCAGCCAATAAGAAGATAGGGTAACCTTTCCATGCTGCCCAGGGAAGGGTCCACACCGCGTTGTTCTGGGTTCTTGTCGTAACTTAAAAGGGCAACTTTCACAATGTCCAGAGCGCTTGATGTCCTGCAAATGAAGGAGGGGAGGTCATCTAATTCCTTGCAACAGGAACCCACTCAGGTGGCACCAACCTTGCCTTCCAGATGGACCAGTACATCTACCAAAGGAAAAGCCATTGCGTCGCCATCATAAATTTGAGGAGAACCTGGGAGAAGCTTCTGCTGGCAGCTTGTGCCATTGTTGCCACTGAAAACCCGGCTGCTGTCAGTGTCACATCCTCCAGGAAGACTGGCCAGCGAGCTGTGCTGAAGTTTGCTGCTGCCACTGGAGCCACTTCACTCCTGGACCCTTCACTAACCAGATCCAGGCAGCCTTCCGGGAGTCAAGACTTCCGGTGGTTACACATCGCAGGGCTGACACCAGCCTGTCACATGTTAACCTGCCTGCCATTGCTCTGTGTGACACGGAATCTTCTCTGTGCTCTGTGGACATTGCCATCCCACGCAACAATAAGGGAGCTCATTCTGTGGGTCTGATGTGGTGGATGCTAACCAGAGAAGTTCTGTGCACGCGGGTACCAGCTGCCATGAACACACATGGGAGGTCATGCCTGATCTCTGCTTCTACAGAGATCCTGAAGAGGTTGGAAAGGAAGAGCAGGCTGCTGCTGAAAAGGCTGTGACCATGGAGGAGTTCCAGGGTGAATGGACCGCTCTACCTCCTGAGGTCACCGCTAACAACCTGAGATCACAGACTGGTCTGAAGGTCTGCAGGTGCCCTCTGTGCCTACTCAACTGTCCCTTCAGATGGCTGGAGTGTGCAGCCTGCCACTGAAGACCGGTCTGCAGTTCCCACCGCTCAGGCCCCTGAATGGGCAGGACAACCACTGGATGGTCCTAAGCTCTTCTTCCACAAACTCTGTAAATGGAAATAAGCTTGATGGAAAATAAACAGTTTCTTAAAAAAAAGAAACACAGGGTAGATATTGATGAACCAGGAGAAAAAACTTTCAGGGTGCATTGATGAATAAGAATTTAGAAATAAAAATTTAAAAAAAGAAAAGAGAACAAAAAAAGAAAGAGAACTACATGTTTGATAAGATCCCATTGAAAACACAAAACAAACACCTCCCGCTGTCCTTTATTCATACGTGTGTGTGCAGAAAATATTCAGAAAGATGCACAAGTGTTGTGGCTAGCCTAGTATGGAAAGAAATTAAGGGAGGGCTTTCATATACTTCTAAACACGCTTCAATATTATCTGGATTCTTTTTGACAAGCATGCGCTACTTCGGTAAATTAATTCATCCATTCAACAGATATTTATCGAATGCCTATTATGAGCGAGGTCACTGGTGTGCTGGGGACGGCTCATCCCAGCTTGAAAGAGCCGATGAACGAATTGTCAGGAGTTTTATGGCGAGTTTTTAGACATAAGCATCATTAAAAATTAATTTATATTAACTTACAAATAAATATATTATATTAAGAACAAAGGTAATAATTAAATACTCAAAACTCATCATTTCCTAATTACATAACTGTATTTGCATAGGATCTTGATTTAAATCTATTGTGTCTTTGTGTGAGAATTCCACGCTCCACGTTCTTCCCATTTCACGTTCAGTGACATCAACTGGTGTCTTGAAATCAGCCAGTGATGGAAATATTTACACCCCTGGAATCGGCAAACACTACAAATCAGGATCCTCGCCCCCACGCCGACAGCTGGTTGTTAAACACTTACCAGCACCCTCTGGCTAAGTACCACTGTGGGGGCTGGTGATACAGGAGGAAACAAGACACGCAAGATGCTCATTCTTGTGGCGTTTACATTTTGAGGAGGATGAAACAAACCCACAGCCACCCTGCTGTAGCTCAGCACCAGCCACGGTTCTTTACACTTCTTAAACTAATTAATTAATTTAATTATTTATTATTCTATTTACTTATTAATTAGTCTAAGCTAATTAATTAATAAATGTCTAAGTCATCTGCCTTGTAGATCTTCTTGGTGTTTTTACCAACTTCTGAGACAGTGCAATTGCAGTTTCTGGTCTCTGCATCTCCCTCCGTCTGGAATGCTCTTTCCACTCACCCCTCCCTCCCCTCTTCACCTGGACGATCTTCCAGAAAGCCTTCTCTGTCTGGCTCGCCTCCCACATCCAGGCTGGGCTGAGAGCCCTACTGTGTAGGCCCCTGCCACGGGCATAGCTCCGTCGAAGCTCCGTGCTTGTTCATCCCTGGCACATTCTCTGGGACCTCATAGGTGCTCCATAAAGGAATGAGCAAGGTCGATGACGGAGAAGGCAGATACTAGCATCCACACCAGACTCTGTGTTTGCTCAGGCCTAGGCAGACGTCACCAATCAATCTTGCTGATTTTATTCTCACACGAGGAGAAAATTCATTCCCCACATGGTGTTTGCTGGAGGCTTCAGGCCTCCAAAGGCCTTTGACCAAGGGGCTCCCAGAACAGCTGCCCCTACCACTGAGTCAGGCAGATGCCTCCCTCTCCCCCAATAACCCTCTCTTTGTCCCCAAAACCCACAAACCACCCTCCCTGTTGCCCCCAAGGCTCAGAAGCCTGGTGTCCTTAACTTCCTGCTTCCAGACAGTTAAAGCAGCACCTTCTGGATTTCTCTCTGATCTCCGCGGTCATCAGCCTTGAGGCTGTGGAGGGAAAAAAGACAGATTCTCAGAATCGCCCTCCGTTCCCACTTACCATCCAGTCCTGACACCGAACTTGTGCATCTTCCTCCCGACCTGAAAATGGGACATAAGCAGCTCCATGTACCCCCAGAAAACTAATAGATCAATAATAATAATGATAATTGAGTACCTACTGTTTGCCAATTGCTGCCCTAAACCCTCCACATGCCTTATCACGTTTCATCATCCAATAATTTTATGACGATCATTACTATTGTATCCATTTCACAGAGAGAAAATGAGGCCTAGAGGAGGTAAGGACTTTGCCCGGGGTGACCCAGCTAGCAAGTGGTAGATCCAGGATTTCAGTCCAGGCAGCCTAACCTCAGAGTCTGTGCTCTGAACCACTGAATTTGTGGGAGTGTCCATGAACGTGCATTTCTCTTCTCATATTCAGTAGGGTCTGGGACCCCCCAAGAGGGTATGAGCAGCTGCTTTCAGATCTAAAGCATGAAGATTTGCAACCACCAGGACTATTCAAGAGATACTATAAGCTCCCACTCTCAGCGACTCTCTCCTTTCCCACACAGCCCAGGCAGCCCATGTGTACTGAATGACACCTCCCCAACATGCCACAGCTGATGGGACCAAGGGGAGCACTCAGCCTTAGCTGGACTGATCCAATTCTTTCTCTTGTACTTGAAGACACAGACTAAGGAGCCAGCCCCATGGCCATGGTTGGGTTCATGCGCTCTACTTCAATGGCCCAGGATTTGCTGGTTCAGATCCTGGGCAGGGACCAACACACCACTCATCAAGCCACACTGTGACGGCATCCCACATAGAAGAACTAGAATGACATACAACTATGTCCTGGGGCTTTGGGGAGAAAAAAAAAAAGAGGAAGATTGGCAACAGATGTTAGCTCAGGGCCAGGCTTCCTCACTAAAAAGACTACTGCCCTATTAAAAAAAAAAAAGACATAGACTAAGGGAGATGGATCACGATGGGCCCTGGAGCAGAAAGGTCATAGCCGGCTTCAGGGCAGGTACCATGGCAAGCCAAAGATACAGACAGAAAAATCAATAGCCTTGCACAGAAAGCTGTTCTGCAGGAAAAATCCAGAAAGTGTAGAAGATCATAGACCAGAAACCCCAAAGTCTCAGAAAGAGATGAAAAAAAAAAAAACCACTGCCCGACGACTGCCCAGATTCCGACACTTGGGGTACCGGAAATTCTCCAGTATCTTGTCAATAAAACTTTTTTAAGTTAAAAATAAAACAAAAAGCTTTCTCAAGAGTACCTTCCTCATCCTTCCCTCTCAAATTCTTGGGATGGGGAGGCACAGGTTATTGCTAATCAGCTCAGCTGGTGCTGTCTGTCCACACTGTGTCCTGGGGACCCCCTCTCTATTCTAAAGGAAAAAGCTTCTTCCCTTCCCCTCGCCTTGCTTTGGGTACTTCCTGGAGGATCTCCTTACATTCATGGAAACCTGCCTCTTTCCTGATAATTCAAACTTACTCCTAAACTCTTTGGGGAAGACTCGGCCCTCCCCCTGACCCCAAGGAGCTGAGAGGGAAATCCACGGTGAAACTGACTGTTATCTGGCTTTTGTGGGCACTGGGGACAAATAAATGAACAGAACAGACGGTGCAGTCCCTCCCTCAAGGATGTCAGGCCTAGCAGGGAAATCTGATAGCAGTCAGCAAATCCTTATGTGGTTGTTAATGACACCTGAGGCCTGCATTCCACTGGGAGGGGGAGCATGGCGTTGTCACCAAAGCAGGCAGTTTCACCTCAGGCCCCAGCTGCTGGAGGGGACTTTGAGGAGGAGGAGATTCCAGCTCCCCACAGGGAGTTCCTGGCCACAGCAGCACCAGCTGCATTTTCTAAAACACCAGTTCCTCCTCTTTCACTGGTGACACTATCCACACCTCCAGGATCTGACTCCAGGGGAACACCTCCACCCTGTCACTCACACTCTCGCTGCTGATCACTCACGCCTCCCCCGCTTTCATTGTTCTGCAACCCTCCGGTCTTCTCCACCCTCCCACGCTTCACGCGTCACTTGGCTGTGCCAAGGTCTTTGTCATCTCTGGGAACTGCTCCAAATGTCTTACCATGATAGGAAAATTGGTCATAATTTAGCTGTTAATATGGTACAGTCTCTGTGCTCAGAGTGATTTCTTTTTTTTTAAAAAAAAATTTTATTTTTTTCCTTTTTCTCCCCAAAGCCCCCTGGTACATAATTGTATATTCTTAGTTGTGGGTCCTTCCAGTTGTGGCATGTGGGATGCCGCCTCAGCATGGCTGGATGAGGGTTGCCATGTCTGCACCCAGGATTCGAATAGCCGAAACACTGGGCCACCTGCAGTGGAGCGTGCGAACTTAACCACTCGGCCACGGGGCCAGCCCCTCAAGAGTGATTTCTTGAACACGCCAGTCTGCTCTCACCTCAGGGCCTTTGCACTGGCTCTCCCCTGTGCCTGTCCCTATGGCTCCCTACTTCACCACTTTAAGGTCTTTAATTAAATGCCGCCTTCTCAGCGAGGGCTCCCCTGACCACTTAATTTAAATCTACAATCCTAGGTACAGCATGGTGATTATAGTTAATAGTATTGTATTACATATTTGAAAGTTGCCAAGAGAGTAGATCTTAAAAGATGCTATCACAAGAAAAAAAATTTCATAACCATGTATGGGGACATATGTTAATTAGACTTATTGTGGTGATCGTTTCACAATATATACAAATATTGAATCACTTTGTACACGTGAAACTAATACAATGTTGTAAGTCAATTATACCTCAATAAAAACAATAATAAAAAATACTACAAGCCTGTCTGTACAGAAACTTGTACATGAATGTTTATAATGGCTGGCATTGCTCATAACAGCCAAAAACTGGAAACAACCCAAATATCCATCAACAGATGAATAAAATATGGTATCTTTGCACATATATCCAATACATAAGGGAATATTATTCAGCCATATAAAGGAATGGAGTATTGATATACACTCCAACATAGATGAACCTTGAAAACATTATGCTAAGTAAAAGGAGCCCATCACAAAAGCCACATACTGTATGTTAAATTTAGGCAAATTGCCCAGAATCAGCAAATCTATAGAGACAGAAACTAGATCGGTGGTTGCCTACAGCTGAGGGGTGGGGAGAAGTGGTGAAATGGAGCATGAACTGCCACTGAGTATGGGATTTCTTTTTTTGGGTAGTGAAAATGTTTTAAAGTTGTGATGATGGTTGCACTACTATGTGAACATATTAAAAACCATTGAATTGTCCACTTGAAATGGCTGAATGTATGGTATATAAATGACATCTCAATAAAGCTGTTAAAAAGAAAACTACAATACAACGGAATACTAGTCAGCCATAAAAAGGACAAAATCGTCCCGTTTGAAACAACATGGATGGACCTTGAGGGTAAGATGTCAAGCAAAATAAGCCAGACAGAGAAAGACGAACACTGCATGATTTCACTCACATGTGGAAGATAAAGAAACACGTGGATAAAGAGCACAGATTAGAGATTACCAGAGGGGGAAGGGGTTGGGGAGTAAGGGAAAGGGGAAAAGGGGCACATATGTATGGTGATGGATAAAAATTAGATTACTGGTGGTGAGCACAAGACAGTCTATACAGAAACTGATAAACAATAATGTACTCCTGAAATTGCACAGTTATGAACCATTATATTAAGACCTCAATAAAATAATTGGGAAAAGCAAAAGAACCAGAACAGAAGGTATTGCACCAAAAAAAAGAGGAAGAAAACCACAGCCTACCCCTCCACCCTCATCCCTACTTTGTGCCTCAGAAAATGTGGTCTTACATCTTCCTTAGTTTACTTATTGATTATATTCATGGGTTCTGAATAGAATGTTAGCTCTGGGAAGACGAGAATTCTTTTGTCTGTCGGTTCACCAGTTCATCCATTGTATTTCCAGGCCTAAGACTTGTCAGGAACATCATAGGAATGAGTGTCTGCAAAGGGAATGTTAAGTGCCTCAAACATCCAATTACTCTGTCAATACTGTCTCTCCTCCTTCACCTTGGCCGTATCCTCCAAATTCTGCCTTGCTCTCCGCTTCTTGGATGACCATCTTGTCACAAGGTCACCTCTGGACTTGAGGCTCTATTAACATTTGTTGTTTTAACACTTAGTAATTTCTTTTTTTTTTTTAATAGATTTTTATTTTTCCCTTTTTCTCCCCAAAGCCCCCCGGTACATAGTTGTATATTCTTCGTTGTGGGTCCTTCTAGTTGTGGCATGTGGGACGCTGCTTCAGCGTGGTTTGATGAGCAGTGCCATGTCCGCGCCCAGGATTAGAACCAACGAAACACTGGGCCGCCTGCAGGGGAGCATGCGAACTTAACCACTGGGCCACGGGGCCAGCCCCCCTGCTGTTGTTTTATATTTAATCATGACTGCGGTACCTTCCTCTCTCCTCCCCCACCGCCTCTATCTCTCTCTCCTTGCCTCAGAAAGAACAAAGGCCTCATGGATCTTCCCATTTTGGACCCCAGACAGCCCCAGTCCTGGGTGGGGTGGGAGGAAGGACAAAGTTTCAGTGAGTCCCGGGGATGGGATGGAGGGGAAATTTGCAACACTTAAAAGGCCACTTTCTTAACGTGCTCCAACTTGGGAAGCCCTTGGGTTTGGGGAGCCTTTGGGAAGTTGTGGGTTTGGGGCTCCCCTGTGGTGATGGGGCTGAGGCCAGGAGGGGTGAGGAAAGGAGATTAGCAGAAAGTCTGTGCCTGGTACAGAGAGGCTCTCTGCAAACTTTTTTTACTCAAAGGACTGGAGGGGGCATGAGACTTCAGTAGCTACGTGTTTCTGCTGCCCCCATGTGTCTCAATTTGGAACTGTATGAATTCAGAGTCTGGTCCTTTTTTACGTGTCCAGACCAGCGCAACATCCAGCTTTGAGAACGCTCTCACCCTCCCATGGCACCGTGCTCAATCCTCCCTGAAAAGATGGCAGCTAGGAAGATGTCGGTATGCCAAGCATCTTCTAAGATGGCGAGGATCCCAAAGATCGCTGCCTCCTGGTATTTAGTGCTTGTGTAATCCCCTCCCCTAGACTGTGGGCTGAACATATGACTTGTTTCCAGCAGGTGGAATACAGCAAAAGTGATGGCATGTTACTTCTGATATTAGGTTCTAAAGACCATGACTTCCATCTTGTTTGTACCCTCCTCCTTCTCATCTTCCCTCATTTCTTCTCTCCTGTCTTCCCTCTTTCCTTCCCTACTTGCTTCTCTGTCTGTCTCTCTCTCTGTGTCTCTCTCTCTTTGTCTCTTTCTCTCTGGGTGTACATCTCTCTCTGTCTGTCTCTCTCTCTCTCTCTTTCTCTCTCTTTGTCACTCCATGTCTGTGTGTCTCTCTATGTCTCTCTTTCTTTCTCTGTCTTTCTTTCTCCCTCTTTCTGTCTGTCTTTTTCTCTCTGTCTCTCTGTCTGTCTGTCTCTGTCTTTCCCACTCTGTGCCTCTCTGTCTATTTCTCTCTCAGTGTCTCTTTCTCAAACCCCCCCACATGCTCCATGGAGGGACCCATATGTGCAGGAACTACTGTCTTCCATTAGCAAAGAACTGAGATCTGCTCAGAGTGATGTTGGAAAGAGATCCCCTAGCCCAAGTCAAGACGTGGGACAACCACAGTCTGTGCTGACGTCTTGATTGCAGCCTTATGAAGGACCCGTAGCCAAGTCACCAGCTAAACCACCCCGTTTCCTGACCTACAGAAACTGTGAGATAATAACTTTTGGTGGTTTTAAACCAAGTTGTATAATGGGTTTATAACATTTGCAGGATTTTTTCTCTAGATTGAGGAGGGAAGAAATATAAATATTAAAAAATCAAAGAAAACATGAACAAAACTCCTCAAAACTTATTTAAAGACCAACTTGTTCCTGACTTTACATCAGAGACGATTGCCTTCAGCAATCTCTAGATTAAAATACCCCTGTCTGTCTCTGTCACATTCCCTCCATTATACCTTTGAAGTCCTTCTCACAATTGGTAATTATCTGTCCCATTGATTATTTCTTTATTTGTGATCGTTTGCCCTGCTCGACTGGGACTTTTTCTTTGTTTTCAGTTGTTTAATTTTATTTTTAAAATTAGTATCAGTGAAATTAGCTCTTTTTTTCTGGTGTATGTTGGAATTTTATCACATTATAGATTTGAGGGATCTGGGGAGGTGGAGCGCCATCTAAATTTTTTGGCACCTTCGAAGACATCGCTCTGATATTACAGTAAAGAACAGCTCCTCTCCCCCAAAGAACTCTCTTGCTCTAAACCTTTGTAGTCACAAGGAAAGGCTTTTTTTTTTCTCTCTTGCTTACTGCTCTATTGCAGTGCTTAGAATAATAGCTGGTAAAGCATAGATACTTGGTAAGTATTTGTTGAATAAATGAATGAATGAATGAAATATATATCGATGCCAAGAAATGTTGGAAGTTGATAGTGTAAGGGCTACCAGGACAAATCTGTCCTGGGGTTGTTGCCTTAACTTCTTAACACAAAACAAGATAGAGATAATTCGCTGACAGAATCTTAAGAGGTTTTTATTGGTGCATGGCTTTTTTCATTGCATAGGGGAGGGAAGGAGCTAAATAATTGCTTCAGCTCAAGCAGCATACAGACAGAAAAGTTTCCACAAAATTCTATGAGCCCCCAAGTTCTAATAATTTCCCATCTCTGGCAATTCCAACTGTCTCCCAACCAGCATTGTAACTACCTGCATGCACATGGCAGGAGAATGGAGGGAACTTATGAGGAGAGAGAGCTGTCGTTCAGCTCTTCCTCAATTTTTGGTTATTCTAAAAAAGCCCTGACCAGAACTATGGGTTCCCCTTGGCCAACTCCTACATTTTAAATTCTAGGTTTTATTCACCAGAGTATCCTCCTGAAAGCATCTTTCCAACCTGCAACAGGGCCAGGTCTGGAGGTCTGTTTGTTCACCTGAGAAAGTCTAATTTAATTCTCTTGGAAGGAAAGTAACATAAGAAAATTAGATGTATGGTTATTCAAAGTCATTCTACTTAAGATGATGTCAGCTCCTTAGCACCATTTGAAATTCGTAGTCCCATCCAAAGTCACTCTTCAGTCTATTTTAGTTGTAAATCTCCATATGAGTATTAAGATTACTCCACAATAGACATAAATGAAATTTATTGCCTTCATAGGGGCTTTAGAAGGACTAAATGGAACAAGTAAGCGTATTGTGGTGTGTGGCACAAGATAAACTCACAATGGATAGCTCTTATTTCTGTTATAGGCAGTGTTACTACTTATATGCTTTCTGCAGGCATATATGGAGATTGAGACATGTCCCAGATTCCTTCTGGTCCAGAAGTTCATGATTCAATTGATTAATATTTTCCTCTTTGGCTATGAAGATATATGTCTTTGGTAGTGGTTCTTGACTTCCTTCCTGCGTGGTCTGAATCTCTTTCTCCCTGTGACTTCTACAACTCTTCCTCAGGACACTCCATCTCACCTCCCCAGAAGACAGGGTAGGAGTGAGGGTAGGGGGTATGCATTTCGTCCACATGCTCCCTGACTTTGGTCCCTAGAAATCAAATTAACTGGCTGGTTCTCAAGAGCAAGGCCAAACTCTTGGGTTGGTCCTAAAGCTCTTTTTGACCTGACAGTCCCCAAGTCGTTCACCATAACTGGATTTTTCACTTTACAAATGCATCCTTCTCTCTCTTTCTCTTCTTTACCACGTTTTCACATACCATTTTCTTTGTCTGAGACACTCTTACTTCTCATATTTGTCTCAACGACACCATTTTATCCTTTGGGATAAGATCCTCCCCTCCAGGCTTGGTCGCGTGTTCCTGCTGTATCCCATCCTTTCTCTCATGTTCATATTCCCTTCTGTTATAATTACATGTGCAACTTCTTCTCCCACACCCAACTTTAGGGATCTTCCAACCTATAGGTATTGCATCTCTCCTGCACACCACACTATGGCCAGCACCTACATCAAGCTCAGAATAAGTACTCAATAAATATTTGCTGAGTACTAAATAGATTCTGAACAAGGGTAAATCCAATATGGTAAGACTAGACTTATCTTTCTTGGAGGACAGCATGAGACATACCCACAAGGACCCTTAGTGGTCCCAATATTTGAGAAAATAGTAGCAGGGACATCTTGAACTTCCTTTTTAAACTTCTGCAATTCAACTTTCAACCGGGTTAGTGCCCCAAACCATGCAATTCCATACTTTTGCCAAAGACCTTAGATGTTGAGACTTCCTGGAATCCAGGTGACCTGGTGGTCAGGAAGATGAGGTGATTCTTCTGTTGATGAGCTTCCTCAGGGCCCCTTTGAGGTCTTTGTTCCTCAGGCTGTAGATAAAAGGGTTCAGCATGGGGGTGACTGCAGTGTACATTACAGCAGAGGCTTTCTCTTTCAAAGCTGTGCCGACAGATGAAGGACACAGATAAACCCCAATGGTGGTCCCATAGAAAAGGGAGACCACAGAGAGGTGAGAGCTGCAGGTGGAAAAGGCTTTCTTCCTGCCACCTGCAGAGGGGACCTTTATGATGGCCATGATGATGCGAGCATAGGAGGCCAAGATGCAGATGAAAGGTGTGACTATCACCATCCCTGCCACGATGAGCACAAAGATCTTGTTCACAGAGGTGTCAGTACAAGAAAGCTTGAGAAGGGGAGTGAGGTCACAGAAGTAGTGAGGTAACTCATTGCTGCCGCAGAAAACCAGACGGGCCATCAGAAGGATGTGGGTGAGGGAAATGAAGCAGGAAAACACCCACAGGCCACCAGCCAGCAGGACACAGAGGCGTGGGCTCATGATGGTGGTATAGTGTAAAGGGTGACAAATAGCCACATACCTGTCATAAGCCATCACAGCTATTAAGACACTGTCCATGATGCCAAAGAAATGGAAAAAGTACATTTGGGTCAGGCAGCAGGGATAAGAGATTGACTTGTTGTTGATTTGGATGTTTACCAGCATCTTGGGGACGGTGTTGGTGGCCAGGCAGAAATCAACCAAGGAGAGATTGGCCAGGAAAAAGTACATGGGGGTGTGGAGGTGGAAGTCTGAGCTGATGGCCAGGATGATCAACAGGTTGCCCACGACTGTGACCACATACATACAGAGGAACAGAGCAAAGAGGACAGTCTCCTGTTCTGGATCTTCTGAAAGCCCCAGGAGGATAAATTCGTGTGTGCTGGTTTGGTTCCTTGGTTCCATGGGCATGATTCCTCTGGAAGTGTTGAAAGGGGGAAGTTACATGAACACTATGAAGATATCTAGCTAGTTAGCTAGATAGTTTCCCATCTAGGCTAATTATAACACCAGCTTATAAATGTGTTGTATCTTGAACTATTAATGAAGTGTTTACAGCAATTTGTATGTCAAGGCTTGGTTTCAGGACCCTTCCCTGAATCTTTCCATTTCAGACAAAGATTGAGAGAGCATGCATGCTGAAAAAAACTATTAAAAGATTTACTTCAGGATAAAACAAATTGAATTCAAAAAGAAACTATCCAAGAAGCAATGGTCAGCCAAGAAATTTGTTTTTATGTCAAAAATATAAACAAAATGTTGAGTTTAAAAATATGTAATAATAATAATGAGAGTGTGCACATAAATAAGATTGATTAGAATACTAGGCAACAGGTATATTTACTACAAGAAGGGGAATTAAAATGAAAACATTGTAAAGTTCTTGTATTGAGTTGCAAGAGAATAAAAATATTGAGTATTTTGGGCTTTATACACAATTGAAGTTTAGGTGTAACCACTAAAATAATGAGCATAGAATATATAACTTCTAAATTAGAGCACAGACACAACAGAAATAAAGAGATTTTGATGAAACCTCTTTAGGTCAGGAAAAGAGATATAAAGAAGCAAAAAAAAAAAATTCACAAAATGTGTATAATCACAACAAATCTCCAAATGGCTTAAACTAGTCATTAAAACAGAGACTCTCAGGTTGGACAAAGAAACAAAATCCTATTACCTCATGTGTACAAGAGATACACCTAAACTATAATGACATAGAAGGATTGAAGAAAAAGAATAAAGATATGCTAAGAAATACTAACCAAAGGAAGATGGATAACTTATTAATATCAGAGAAAATATGCTTAAGGCAAAAGGCATTAAAAGGGATAAAGAAAGTTTTTACATAATAACAAAGGGAACAATTCAACAGAGAGGGGGAGAAAAGCTACTATTATGCATTTAACAACATTAGCTTACAATACATAAAGAAAAAAATGAACAGAACTATAAGGAAAAATGATAAAGCCACATCACATTAGGATATTTTATCATATCTTTTTTAGTAATTGATAGGCCAGGGAGGCAAAATTTTGGTAAGAGTATAGAAGTTTTGATAACACAATTAACAAGCTTGATTTGAGCACTACACTAAATTATTAGAGAACCCACATTCTTTTCAGGGACCTATGGAATATCTGCAAAAGTTAAGCCACAAAGCATAATACCAAAGAATACATATCAAACAAAGCATGTTCTCAGATCATAATGTAATCAAATTAGAAATCAATACTAAAAAGATAATCATCTCTTCCTATATGCTTAAAAATATTTGAAGCATGCTTAAAAATAATGTATGCATGAAAGAAGCCATTATCATTGCAATCAGGAAATATTTATAATTTTTTAAAAACCTACCTATCAAAGGAGATGCAGCTAAAGCAGTATTTAGAAGTAAATTCTTATTCTCAAATGTGTAATTTAGAAAAGAAAGCTTGAAACATAAAACTATTGAAAGTCCTAAGAGAAGACTTAACTAATTGGACAGGTTCTATGGTCATGCCTGCTCAGCTCATAATCCTGTTTCCCTGTAATGGTCATTTACTTGGTGATTTCAATAAGATGCAGAAGAGTTTTCTACTATCTTCCCTGCAAAGAGCACCAAGTTTGACAATCACCCATAGGTGAGAGTACCTTTGTTGGAGTCCAGGTCCAGTGGAGAAGTTCCAGCACACAACCGAAGCAAAAAAAGAAGAATCTGAGATTGGACCCTTTGAAAATGGTAAGAGGAATGGTTTCACTTTAGTTATGTCACCCCTCCCCAAAGACAGCACAGCTCAGTGCCAAGAAAGACACTCTCAACCTTGATTTCTCCCGCTGGAAAGTGAGAGTGTGTAAGTGAATGTTTGGCTACCCCAGCTGTGTGGAATGCTGCCAAAGAGACTCACTTCTTTCTCACCCAATCCAGAATACCAAGGTGAGCTGCTGCGTGCCTGAGGGCAGGGAGAGGCTGGGAGTACAGCAGGCATGCTCAGAATCCATCAAAGGGTCACAAATCCTACCAACTGCTTCACAGCTTCCATCAGGAAGCCTGTCCACACTCCCCTGGGGATCCTCCTAACTGTCCCACAGGCACTTGCATGCCTCACCCATATGTATCACCATGCCACGACCAGCTCCCTGTGCATGCCCCCAAGGACAGTGAGTGTGAGCATTTGCAGATAGCTAGTGAGCAAATGTAGAAAGCCAGCCCAACTCCGAGGGCTTGAGAGAAAGCACACAAACTTGAGGATTGCAGGGCACCACCCTAGGGAAAGCAAACAGGAGGCTCAGTGCCTGGCCTGGCTTTGCAGGATCAAGAGAAGGCATACAATCTTAAGAACTCTCCCAAGAGGGAACAAGAAATGTGGAGCAGGTGTATCCACTGAAAATGTCTCTGAATGCCTGAGAATCCCTAGGAGGGCTGACAGAAGTGTTTCTCTCCCAAAGTCAGTCAGGAAAGACTGGAGGAGGTGACTGCTTCTTCAAATGTGAAAACGTTAATGCATGATTTCAGGGAACGTGAAAAATCAAGGAAATATAACATTATTAAAGGGAGGCAATAATTTTCCAGTAATTGACCAAAAAGAAATGCAGATCTACACTCTGCCTGTTAGGGAATTCAAAATAGTTGTTTTAAGGAAGCCCAATGAGCTACAAGAAGACACAGAAAGTCAATTCAATGAAATCAGGAAAAAAAATACATGCACATGATCTTATATATAGAAATCCTCAAAAACTCTGCAAAAAAACTGTTAAAACTAGTATGTGTCTCAATAAAGGTGCAGAATATGAAATCAACACACAAACATGAATTGCATTTCTGTACACTAACAATGAACCATCTGAAAAAGAAATTTAAAAAATCTCCTTTACAATAGCATCAAAAACAATGAAATTCTTAAGAATCGATTTAACCAAGGAGGTGAAAGAGCTGCATACTGCAAACTATAAAACATTGATGAAAGAAAGTGAAGAACACGCAAATAAATGGAAAGACATCCTGTGCTCACCAATTGAAATAATTAATGTCGTGAAAATGTGCATACTACTCAAAGTGATCTAAAGATTCAATTCAGTCCCTATCAAAATTCCAATGGCATTTTTCATGGAAATAGAAGATACAACCCTAAAATTTGCATGAAACTACAAAAGACCCCCAAAAGCCAAAGCTGTGTTGGGAAAGAACAGACCTGGAGGCGTCACATTTCCTGATTTCAATTCTATTCCAAAATTTTAGTAATCAAAACAGTGTGATACTGGCATAAAAACAGACACATAGACCAAAGGAACGCAACAGATAGCCCAGAAATAGATCATGCATATATATCAACTGATCTTTTACAATGATGCCCAGAACACACAGTGGGGAAAGGATGGTCTCTTCAGTAAATCGTTTTGGAGAAACTGGATATTTCAATTCACATGCAAAAGAATGAAAGTGTGGGGCTGGCTCCGTGGTGTAGTGGTTAAGTTTGCATGCTCTGCTTCAGTGGCCCGGGGTTCACAGGTTTGGATCCAGGGTGTGGACCCAGCACCTCTTGTCAAGCCACTCCATGGTGTCATCTCACATGAAATAGAGGAAGACTGGGACAGATGTTAGCTCAGTAACAATCTTCCCCAAGCAAAAAGAGGAAGATTGGCAACAGATGTTAGCTTGGTGACAATCTTCCTCACAAAGAAGAAAGAAAAGAATGAAAATGGATTGCTGTCTTACACCACTCATAAAAAATAACTAAAAATGGATTAAAGACTTAGATGTAAGATTTGAACCCATAAAGTTCCTAGAAGAAAACATAGAGAAAAAACTCTGTGACATTGGATTTGGCAATGATTTTTTTGGATATGATACCCAAAGTACAGTGAAGAAAAGCAAAAAATCTACAAGGGGGACTACGGCAAACTAAAAAGCTTCTGCAAAGCTAAGGAAACAACCAAAAAATGGAAAGGCAACCTACAGAATGGGAGAAAATATCTGCAAATTACATACCTGATAAGGAGGTAATATCCAAAATATATATGGAGCTTATACAACTCAATAGCAAAAATGAAAAAATAGACTAAGGATCTGAATAGGTATTTTTCTAAAGAAGACATACAGATGGCCAACAGGTTCATGAAAAGGCACTCAACATTACTAATCATCAGGGAAATGCAAATAAAAATCACAGTGAGATTTTTACACCTTTAGGATGACTTTTATCAAAAAGACAAGACATAGCAAGTGTTGGTGATGATATGGAGAAAAGAATTATTTATCCTCTTTGTGGGAATGTAAAGTGGTATGGTCACTGTGGAAAACAGTATGAGGTTTCTTACAAAATTAAAATATAACTATCTTATGATACCATAATTCCTCTTCTAGGTATATATCTGGAGGAAACAAAATCAGAGTGTGAAATGGATATCTGCTCCCCCATGCTCATTGATGCATTATTTACAATAGCCAAGATCTGGAAACAGCCTGTGTTCATCACTGGGGAATGGATAGAGAAGCTGTGGGATGTACTTAATGGAATATTATGCAGCCATGAAAAAATAAGGAAATCTTGTCATTTGAGACAACATGGATGAACCCAGAAGACATTATACTAAGTGAAATATGCCAGACAGAGAAAGACAAATTTTATATGACCTCATTCATATGTGGAATTAAAAAAAAAAGTCAAGCTCATAGAAATGGAGTATAGAATGGTGTTTACCAAGGGCTAGAGGAAATGGGGCGATGCTGGTTAAAGGGTACGAGCTTTCATTTATAAGTTGGATAAGATTTTGGTATCTAATGTACAGCATGGTGACTGTGGTTAATAGTACTGTGTTGTACACTTCAAATTTGCTCAGAGAGTAAATCTTAAGCATTCTCACTTTGGTTCTCTCTTTCTTAGCAATTTTTATCTCATGATCCTTTGGAAATTCTGCTAAAACTACAGCCAGTCCCCTGAAAAATATACATTTTGGTGTTACTTTGCAAACCATTTCAGAGTGTTCATGAAATGCCCTAAACTCCAAGGCTACTTTTAAAAACTTTCTTTGTAGACATCTCTTGATTTTCAAAGTTGATTCTCAGACTTACAACTCCAGGCTCCTAACACTCAGACCTGAATTTCTGCCTGCAAACTCACTATTTCCACCTGGATAATTTGCATGAATACGGTGTGGAATGATGGAAAGCACACAGATAATCAGATTCAGATAGAACAGGATTCAAATCCTGGCTCCATTACGTTGTGACTATTAACCTCTTTAAACTTCATTTTCTTTATCTTTATACTTGGGAGAAATAATACCCACCTCTGGGTTTTCTTAGAAGATGAAGTGAGTTAGCATATGGAAAGTGGGTCAGCTTCATAGTACCATCTCAGCCAACATTTGGCAGCATCACCTCAGATTTTAAGGAAGGTCTGTGAAAAGAGAAACACCGGGGTGTGATTCGTGGGTTCACCACTTACTAGCTAGGTGATCTTGAGTAAGTTACCTAATAACTAAAATCTCACTTCCTTGGTTAAAAGGGCATGATGATAATGGTGTATAATGGATAGGGTTATTTTGAGTATTAAATGAGATATTTATGTAAGATTGTCTATGCAGTGTCTGACACAGAGTAATACAACTATAACAAGCAGTAATTTTTCTTTCTCTTTCTTCCTGGGGTGGAAAATAAAGTCTAGGGCCAGCCCCAGTGACCTACTAGTTAAGTTTGGCACGCTCTGCTTTGTTGGCCCGGGTTCAGCTCCTGGGCACGAACCTACACCACTCATCTGTCTGTGGCCATGCTTTGGTGGCAGCTCACACACAAAAAGAGAAAGATCAGAAGCAGATATTAGCTCAGGGTGAATCTTACTCAGCAAAAATAAAATACAATAAAATACAATAAAAATAAATACAAAAATAAAAAATAAAGTCTATTTTCTTCTGGAGCCCCTATTTCCATGAATGAAATCACCATCCCTCCAGACACTTAATTGAAAATTTGACTCTTCTTCCCTCATTTCTTCCATTGCCAAAGCCAGTCCATCAATGAGTTGCTACATCTTCCATAAGTGGAACAGCCCATTTTTATACTCATTTTCCATCTATTTCTTCCCACCACCCTAAATCAAGGTTCTCATTACTTCTGGGTTGTCAAGTACTAGTCCTTACTTAGTCCTCATGTATCCATTCTCCTTCCTCCAAACCATCCTGAAGTCACTGCCAGATAAATCTTCCTGAAGTATAGCTCTGACCACATCATTTTATTCACTTATTTATTCGTACACTTGCTTACTCCATAAACAAATATTAATGGCTGTGATATACCAGGATTTGGACTGAGTGGTGAGGATAAAAATATGGAAAGACACAGACACTGTCCTCCAGACATTTGAGAGCAAGGATTGTGTCTTTGTTTATTTTTGTGGCAGCATCTTATCCAGGGTATAGAAGACATAAACACAATTGTTCAATACATGTGTGAATAAATAATGATTCTCTTTTTTATTGAGTGTCTCCTGTAGTGTCAGAGACTGTTCTAAGTTCTTTGCCAATTTGCTGCTCCCAACAATCCAATGAGGTTGGTTCTGTTTCACATAAAAGGAAATGGAGACACAAGGAGACGAGATAAAATCAGATGAGGTTTCACAGATAGTAAGGGACAGAAGTAAGTCAAACAGTACGAATCTAGAGCCTGTCCTCTTAATCTTTATAATTTCAAGCATTATGAGTGAATTAATGAATTCATGGTTGAGTAACAGAAACAGACTCAAGAGGCATTTAGTAAATTATGGGGAAATTATAAGAGTTCTTGGGAAATGTAGCTGACTCAGGTGGTGATTTTTGGTATCTATACAACAACCTTTACAAATCACTATTGTCCACTGAAGAAAGTCCAAATGTCTACCTTCACTTTAAAAAACTCCTGATTCTACCACAAATCTACACTTCTTGCTTTATTTACTACTACACTGCTAAAATTATGTTTTGTACCAACTTGTGGGGGCAATCTGCCGATACCTCTCACAACCCACACTTCCGTGTCATTTCCTGTCTCCATGCTTCTTCACATTTCATATTACTTAATAAATTCCTAATCTGTGCCAAGTGATATAATAGACACCTTACATATATGACATATATCCTAGGAACACACCATGAGGTGGAGGTTATAATTCTCATTTTACAGATAAGATGATTGAGGCTCAAAGAAGAGAAAGGATGTGTAGATCGCACAGCTATTAAATGGTGAACTTGGTTCCAAATGCGTGTCTGCCTGAGTCCAAAGCTCAGAGCTTTTCCACTGAGACACGCTGCTCTTCTGTATGCCCTCCTCACGGAACTCCTTGGCCCCCTTACCATTGTCCACCCAATTTCACCTCTATGTAGCCCCCTTGTCAAAGGTGGTTTCTTACTCTGTGTCCCAACATCAAATTAGAGGTTTACATCACTCTGTGGCCATGATATTTTAGCTCATAGTATCATAATTCGACTAAAATATTCAGGCCTTTTTTAATCCTGAGAGGGACTAGTGAGTATCCTATTGATTAAATTACTAACTGAAGCAATTAGCTTGTCTCACATTCTCCTGTCCTGCACACCTAAGCTGTCACTCACTTACTCTGTCACTCCTCATCCTCCCACAGCTTTGGGGAAAAGTTTAAGTCTCACAAACTGGGAGACTCGTGTGCTCCCTTAGTCATCTTGATGAGGCTTTATTCAAGAAAGCACAACTCCTATCCCATGTGGAACCCTAGAACTTGGTGTCCAGAGTCATTTAGCCTGGAAAGATCAGGAGTCTCCAAGGGCTTCAAAACACAATGACGGAAATAACTCAAATTATGCCTACAGAAATTTGGTGGGAACATCTTTGTTCTTTGAGATACTCAAATGAGCTTGGAAAACCAGGTCCAGATACTAAGAACTGTGCTGTAAATTGTGGGTGTTGGAAAGAGATTTGTGTAGTCACATTTGGACTAGGTTGAATTAGGTAGCTATGTGTGGTTACTGGATTCTGGGCTTGGAACTGGGTGCTTAATTGAGCCAGGTAGAATATCACAGTTCTCTGAAGACACAGTGGCTATCTTCTCTCCTTTTCCACCCCCTGCATTCTCTCCAATCTCTCTCTATCTCTCTCTTTCTTCTCTCCTTCCCTCCATCCTTCCTTCTCTCCCTGTCGTCAAAGTCCACTTACTGGGCTTTCTCTCCTCTTCTTGACATCATCACTTAGGCATGAGTCAAGTTTAAGGCTCAGTTCTCTCCCTGGTGATGGACAATAAAGCTGCTGGCTGTGCTTCCAAGAAAGGACCAGAATGATGAAGTTAGATCTTGGAGACTGAAAGATACCTTGCAGGGGCACAGGCAGGATCCTCCTGGCCCAAAGAAGAAAATCTGGAGTAGGGGATAAATTATAGGAACAGAGGGAATATTTACAAATTCTGGGCCAATGGGAAGTCAATTCCCAATGCTCCTTGTTAGACAAATTGCCCAATCTTGCTTCTGTTCCCAGAATAGTTCAGTTTCCTATGGGGGCTTGGACATGGCAGTAAGAAGCATGTATTGGCTATTTTAGGTCAACAGGAGGCAAGTAGGAGCAAGTTCTGTGTTTCTCAACTTGCTCTGTACTCTCTCCTCAGGGAACAAACTCTCATAGTCTCCTAAATTCTGTCTCTCCAAGGTCCAGGGCTTCTCATGGAGGACGTTTCCATTCTTTGAAGCCAGTATTCCTCATCACTTTAAGAGCAAAGAAACATCTCCCTACATTTACACTAAGAAACAAATCTTCTTCGACCCCACTTACCCTCAGGAGGGCAACTCTCTGTAAAGACATACTGGCTTCCTTCCATTTCTGCTAATGGAGCAAGTAGAATCTAACCTGATGGGTATACACAAAGAGAGAGGCTGGCTGAATGGATCTGCAGGCAGATGCGTGCTCTGATTATTTGTACCAAGGTGGCATCAGTGAGAGTCTCTACCTTTACATTTTTAGGAATTCAGTTTTATGAGGTGACGGCCAGATTATCAGGTCATGGATCCATTCAGTAAACACTCTGGAACTGATTGATACATTCAGTACTAGTTTTTAAAAATCTTTGTTATGGAACTACTCAAACATAGACCAAAGTAGAGAAGATAGCGCTAGGCTGAGTCATGTGAAATTGACAATATTCTACCATTTTTGACCAACAAAACGGGCAATTTTTCACATGCCTCAGCTTGATGTAATGAAACCCCATGTATTCATCACGCATTTTCAACGATTATCATTTCAGTCTTGTTTCGTCTATATTCTACATACTTTGACCTCTTCACTAGGATTACTTCGGAGCAAATTCCACATATATAATTTCAGTATGGCTCTAAAAAAAGAAAACTTCTTTTTAAAAGCATAAACACAATACCATTATTTTACTTTAAAATATTAGTAATAATTAAATATCAGTAAATATCCAGTTATTATTCAACTTACCCCAATTGTCTCATAATTTTTTTAATCATTTTCTCACAACAGAATCTAAATATTGTCTATGTATTCCAATCGGTTCATAGCCGCCTCGAGTCCTTTTTAATCTATAGGATTCTTTTTTCCCTCTTGGAGTTTGTTGAATAAACGATTTCATTAATTGCATTTGTATGCTATTGTTTCAAATATGCCTCTTGGAAATTGTAATTATAAATTGGCATTTAGGTCTAGATACTTCATCAGGCTCAGGGTTGATTTTAGGAAGGAAGGCTACTCCATGGGTGGTGGTGTCGATTTTCCTCAGGAGACATGTATTTTCTTTCCCCGCCCCAAGCTTTATTGAGGTATAATTGACAAATAAAATTATAATATATTTAAAGTGTACAAAGTAAAGATTTGATATACATACACATTGTGAAAGGATACTCACAATCAAGTTAATTAACATCTCCATCACCTCACATATTTATCCGTTTTTTTTGGTGAGGACTCAAATCCTACTCTGCTAGCAAATTTCAATTGTACACTACAGTATCTTCCACTATAGTTAGCATGTTTTACATTAGATCCTCAGACCTTATTCACCGTATAACAAAGTTTTTACCCTTTTACCAACCTTTCCCCATTTCCCCCACCCTCTAACCCCTGGCAACCACCATTCTACTCTCTGTTTCTATGAGTTCAATTTTTTTTAAGATTCCGCATATAAATGATACTACACAGTATTTGTCTTTCTCCATCTGGCTCATTTCACTTAGCATAATGCCCTCCCTTTTCATACATGTTGTCAGAAATGGCAGGATTTCCTTCTTTTTTAAGGATATTTCATGGGAAATATACACACCACATTTTCTTTATCCCTTCTTCTGTTGACGGACAGTTAATTTGTGTCCACACCTTGACTGTTGTGAATAATGCTGCAATGGACACGTGAGTGAATATATTTCCTTTGGATATATACTCAGAAGTGGGATTGCTGGATCATTTGATAGTTCCATTTTTTATTTCTTGAACTTTCGTACTGCTTTCTACAGTGGTTGTACCAGCTTATAGTCCCATCAACACTGTAATGCTGAAAGAAGCACATATTTTCTGTTGTCTCTTTTTTTGTGATATTTGCAGCCATTAAAGTTCATTGGCTAGATACATTATTTCATGAAGGTATTCTATTAGACTTTCACTTAATTATTGAACTGCTTCTATAAAAATAAACTTCCACTCACTAAGTTTCTGGTTAGTCTAAGTACTATTTGTAGAGGAAAGTCAGCAAAAATGCTTGAATCTTTATAATTTTTCCATGTATACCTTGTTTTACAAAATACTGACTTGGTTCCCTAGCATCCTCCAGAGGTGATAATGAGTGTGGTTTTTGCAACCATTATTTTGAATTTCTGTAGTTTTAATACTTTTTTTTTTAAGCAGGAAAAATTTACTCCCTCATGGTTTTGAAGTCCAAAATCAAGCTTTTGATACTGTGGTTCCCTCTGGGTTCTCTGAGACACAATCTACTGTCTGCTCCTCTTCTAGCTTCTGGTGGCAGCAGGAAACCCTTGGCATTCCTTGGCTTGGGGCTGTATAAATCCAGTATCTATGTCCATCTCCACATGACCTTCTTCTCTGTGTCTGTGTGCTTCAAATCTACCTCTCCTTCCTTACACAAGGATACCAGTCATTGGATTTATCACCCGCCATAATCCAGGATGATCTTATCTTAAGATCCTTACTTCCATTTTACCTGCAAAACCTCTTAATCTCCATAAGGTCACATTCTGAGGTTCTGGGTTCCATGGATTTTGGAGATAAATCCACCTTAGAAATTGCCTCTAAAATATGGTTTAGCTTTATCTGTTCTTTTCTCTTCTGATGTTGTTGCTGCTGCTGTTAGATATGGCTGTTAAGTCAACTTTCAAAAGTCTTTGTTATTTTTCTGTAACATACTTTAAAAATTTTTAAAAAGGATTCATTCTTCTTTTTACCAAAGCAATAAATGTTAATTGAAGAAAATTTGTAAAATACAGAAAAGCATGAAAGAGAATAAAACCACTTGTATTCTCAGTGCTCAGAGGAAAGGATTCTTTTTTAAAATCACTTTAACCATTTTTAATGATACAGTTCAGTGGCATTAAGGACATTCACATTGTTGTGCAAACATCACAGAACTTTTCATCCTCCAAACTCTGTCCCCATTAAATACTCTGTCCCCATTAAACACTAACTCCTCATTCCCCTCTCCCTCCAGCCATTGGTAACTACCATTCTATTTTCTGTTTCTACGAATTTGACTCCTCTTTGCATCTCATATAAGTGGAATCACACAGTATTTGTACTTTTGTGTATGACCTTTCATTTAGCACAATGTCTTCAAGGTTCATCCATGTTGTAGCATCAATGGACACTTGGGCTGCTTCCACATATGTAACCATGATGAATCATGCCGCTATGAACACAGATGAACAAGTATGTGTTTTGAGTCCCTGCTTTCAATTCTTTGGGATATGCACCCAAAAGTGGAATGCTGAATCATATGATACTATATTAATATTTTGAAGAACTGCCATACTATCTACCATAGCGTCTATACCATTTTATCTTTCCACTAGCAAGGTTTTCAGTGTGTCCATATTCTTGCCAATACTTCGTTATTCCTGTTTGTTCCTTTATGTAATAGCCACCGTAATGAGTGTGTAGTGGTAACTCATTGGGGTTGATTTGCATTTCCCTAGTGATTAGTGATGCTGAGTCCCTTTTCATGTGCTTATTCGCCATTTATATAACCTCCTTGGAGAAATGTCTATTTAAGTACTTTTCCTATTATTTATTTATTTATATTTTTGGTGAGAAAGATTGGCCCTGAACTAACTTCAGTTGCAAATCTTCCTCTTTTTCCTTGAGGAAGATTGTCCCTGAGCTAACATCTGTTCCACTCCTCTATTTTGTATGTGGGATGACTCCACAGCATGGCTTGATGTGTAGGTCCACATCTGGGATCCAAACCCACAAACCCTGAACCACCAAAGCAGAGTGAGTGAATTTCACTACACTGGCATGCTAGCCCCTCCTTTTCCCATTTTTAATTGGATTGTTTGGTTTGTTGTTGTTCTTGAGGTGTAGGAGTTCTTTATATATTCTAGATTTTTTTTTTTATTAATGTTATGATAGATTACAACCTTGTGAGATTTCAGTTGTACATTTTTGTTAGTCATGTTGTGGGTACACCACTTCCCCCTCTGTGCCCTCCCCCCACCCCCCCTTTTCCCTGGTAACCACCGATCAGATCTCCTTATCAATATACTAATTTCCACCTATGAGTGGAGTCATATAGAGTTCGTCTTTCTCTGACTGGCTTATTTCGCTTAACATAATACCCTCGAGGTCCATCCACGTTGCTGTGAATGGGCCAATTTTGTCTTTTTTTATGGCTGAGTAGTATTCCATTGTGTATATATACCACATCTTCTTTATCCAATCATCAGTTTCTGGGCATGTAGGCTGGTTCCACGTCTTGGCTATTGTAAATAATGCTGCGATGAACATAGGGGTGCAACGGACTCTTGAGATTTCTGATATCAGGTTCTTAGGATAGATACCCAGTAATGGGATGGCTGGGTCATAGGGTATTTCTATTTTTAACTTTTTGAGAAATCTCCATACTGTTTTCCATAGTGGCTGTACCAGTTTGCATTCCCACCAACAGTGTATGAGGGTTCCTTTTTCTCCACAACCTCTCCAACATTTGTCGCTCTTGGTTTTGGATGTTTTTGCCAATCTAACGGGTGTAAGGTGATATCTTAGTGTAGTTTTGATTTGCATTTCCCTGATGATTAGCGATGATGAACATCTTTTCATGTGTCTATTGGCCATATTCATATCTTCTTTTGAGAAATGTCTGTTCATGTCCTCTGCCCATTTTTTGATCGGGTTGTTTGTTTTTTTGTTGTTAAGCAGTGTGAGTTCTTTGTATATTATGGAGATTAACCCTTTGTCGGATAAGTGGCTTGTAAATATTTTTTCCCAATTAGTGAGCTATTTTTTTTATTTCAATCCTGTTTTCCCTTGCCTTGAAGAAGCTCTTTAGTCTGATGAAGTCCCATTTGTTTATTCTTTCTATTGTTTCCCTCAACTGAGGAGTTACAGTGTCCGAAAAGATTCTTTTGAAACTGATGTCAAAGAGTGTACTGCCTATATTCTCTTCCAAAAGACTTATTGTCTCAGGCCTAATCTTTAGGTCTTTGATCCATTTTGAGTTTATTTTGGTGTGTGGTGAAAAAGAATGGTCAATTTTCAATCTTTTGCATGTGGCTGTCCAGTTTTCCCAGCACCATTTGTTGAAGAGACTTTCTTTTCTCCATTGTAGGCCCTCTGCTCCTTTGTCGAAGATTAGTTGTCCATAGATGTGTGGTTTTATCTCTGGGCTTTCAATTCTGTTCCATTGATCTGTGGACCTGTTTTTGTACCAGTACCATGCTGTTTTGATCGTTGTAGCTTTGTAGTATGTTTTGAAATCGGGGATTGTGATTCCGCTGGCTTTGTTTTTCTTGCTCAGGATTGCTTTAGCAATTCGCGGTCTTTTGTTGCCCCATATGAATTTTAGGATTGTTTGTTCAATTTCTGTGAAGAATGTTCTTGGGATTCTGATTGGGATAGCATTGAATCTGTATATTGCTTTAGGTAGTATGGACATTTTAACTATGTTTATTCTTCCAATCCATGTGCAAGGAATGTCTTTCCATCTCTTTATGTCATCGTCAATTTCTTTCAAGAAAGTCTTGTAGTTTTCATTGTATAGATCCTTCACTTCCTTGGTTAAGTTTATCCCAAGGTATTTTATTCTTTTTGTTGCGATTGTGAATGGGATTGAGTTCTTGAGTTCTTTTTCTGTTAGTTTATTGTTAGTGTATAGAAATGTTACTGATTTATGCACATTAATTTTATACCCTGCTACTTTGCTGTAGTTGTTGATTATTTCTAATAGTTTTTCTGTGGATTCTTTGGGGTTTTCTATATATAAGATCATGTCGTCTGCAAACAACGAGAGTTTTACTTCTTCATTACCTATTTGGATTCCTTTTATTTCTTTTTCCTGCCGAATTGCTCTGGCCAGCACCTCCAGTACTATGTTGAATAGGAGTGGTGAAAGTGGGCACCCTTGTCTTGTTCCTGTCCTCAGAGGGATGGCTTTCAGTTTTTGTCCATTGAGTATGATGTTGGCTGTGGGTCTATCATATATGGCCTTTATTATGTTGAGGTACTTTCCTTCTATACCCATTTTACTGAGGGTTTTTATCATAAATGGGTGTTGGATCTTGTCGAATGCTTTCTCTGCATCTATTGAGATAATCATGTGGTTTTTGTTTTTCATTTTGTTGATGTAGTGTATCACGTTGATTGACTTGCGGATGTTGAACCATCCCTGTGTCCCTGGTATAAATCCCACTTGATCATGGTGTATAATCTTTTTGATGTATTGCTGTAATCAGTTTGCCAAAGTTTTGTTGAGGATTTTTGCATCTATGTTCATCAGTGATATCGGCCTGTAGTTCTCCTTCTTTGTGTTGTCCTTGTCAGATTTGGGGATCAGAGTGATGTTGGCTTCATAGAATGTGTTAGGGAGTTCTCCATCTTTCTCAATTTTCTGGAACACTTTGAGGAGAATAGGTATTAAGTCTTCTTTGAATGTTTGGTAGAATTCTCCAGAGAAGCCGTCTGGTCCTGGACTCTTATTTTTGGGTAGGTTTTTGATTACCGTTTCTATTTCCTTACTTGTGATTGGCCTATTCAGATTCTCCATTTCTTCCTGATTCAGTTTGGGGAGGTTGTAGGAGTCTAGGAATTTGTCCATTTCTTCCAGGTTGTTCAATTTGTTGGCATATAGTTTTTCATAGTATTCTCTTATGATCTCTTGTATTTCATTGGTATCTGTTGTGATTTCTCCTCTGTCATTCCTAATTTTATTAATTTGCGATTTCTCTCTTCTTTTCTTGGTGAGTCTGGCTAGGGGTTTGTCAATTTTGTTAATTCTTTCGAAGAACCAACTCTTTGTTTCATTGATCCTTTCTATTCTCTTTTTTGTTTCAATATCGTTTATTTCTGCTCTTATTTTTATTATTTCCCTCCTTCTACTGACTCTGGGCTTTGTTTGTTCTTTTTCTAGTTCTGTTAGGTGTCGTTTGAGGTTGCTTATGTGAGCTTTTTCTTGTTTAGTGAGGTAAGCCTGTATTGCGATGAATTTCCCTCTTAGGACTGCTTTTGCTGCATCCCAAATGATTTGGTATGTCGTGTTCTCATTTTCATTAGTCTCCAGATAAAATTTGATTTCTTCTTTAATTTCTTCAATGATCCATTGTTTGTTGAGAAGCGTGTTGTTTAGTCTCCACATTTTTGCACCTTTCTCTGCTTTTTTCTTGTAGTTGATTTCTAGTTTAATAGCATTATGATCAGAAAAGATGCTTGATATTATTTCAACTCTCTTGTATTTATTGATGTTTGCTTTGGTTCCCCAAATATGGTCAATACTTGAGAATGTTCCATGTGCACTTGAGAAGAATGTGTAACCTGCTGTTTTTGGATGAAGTGTTCTATATATATCTATTAAGTCCATCTGGTCTAATTTTTCATTTAATTCTATTATTTTCTTGTTGATTTTCTGTCTGGATGTTCTGTCCATTGGTGTTAATGGTGTGTTGAGGTCCCCTACTATTATTGTATTGTTGTTGATGTCTTCTTTTAGTTCTATTAAGAGTTGCTTTACAAATTTTGGTGCTCCTGTGTTGGGTGTGTATATATTTATAAGTGTTATGTCTTCTTGGTGGAGAGTCCCTTTTATCATTATATACTGTCCCTCTTTATCTTTTTTTATCTGTTTTGCTTTGAAATCTACCTTGTCTGATATTAGTATAGTGACACCTGCCTTCTTTTGTTCATTATTAGCTTGGAGTATTGTTCTCCATCCCTTCACTCTGAGTCTGTGTTTGTCTTTGGGGCTGAGGTGTGTTTCCTGGAGGCAGCATATTGTTGGATCTTGTTCTTTGATCCATCCTGCCACTCTGTGTCTTTTGATTGGGGAGTTCAATCCATTTACATTTAGAGTGATTATTGAGATGTGGGGGCCTACCACTACCATTTTGTGTCTTGTTTTCTGGTTTTCTTCAGTTTCCTTTGTTTCTCGTCCCATGGTTTAATCTGTTCTGATGTAGAGCTGCTACTCTCTGTTGTTGTCCTTCTACTTATCTCCTCTGCTCTTGGTTTTGTAGCCCCTTTCATTTTTTGGATTTTTCAGGAATGAGGGTTTTCCTGAGGATTTCCTGAAGAGGAGGTTTTGTGGCAATGAACTCCCTTAATTTTTGTTTATCTGGGAAAGTTTTTGTTTCTCCATCGTATTTGAAGGATATTTTCGCTGGGTAGAGAATTCTCGGCTGCAGGTTTTTGTCCTTCAGATTTTTGAATATATCATTCCACTCTCTTCTAGCCTGTAAAGTTTCTGCTGAGAAATCTGCTGATAGCCTGATGGGGGTTCACTTTGTAGGTTAGTTTCTTTTGCCTGGCTGTCCTTAGTATTTTCTCCTTGTCGTTGACTTTTGCTAGCTTCACTACTATATGCCGTGGAGTTGGTCTTCTTGCATTGATAAAGTTTGGAGATCTATTGGCTTCTGTCACCTGAAGATCCATCTCCCTCACCAGATTTGGGAAGTTCTCAGCCATTATTTCTTTGAATAGGCTTTCTGCCCCTTTCTCCTTCTCTTCTCCCTCTGGTATACCTATAATCCTTACGTTGCATCTCCTAATTGTGTCTGATAATTCTCGGAGAGTTTCTTCATTTCTTTTTAGTCTTGCTTCTCTCTCCTCCTCTGCCTGCAGCAATTCTATATTGCCATCTTCCAAATTGCTAATTCTTTCCTCCATATCATCGGCTCTACTGTTCAGAGCATCTAGATTTTTCTTAATCTCCTCTATTGTGTTCTTCATTTCCAATATTTCTGTTTGGTTCTTCTTTATCGTATCAAACTCTTTTGTGACATAGCTCCTGAACTCGTTGAGTTGTCGGTCAGAATTCTCTCTTAACTCATTGAGAATTTTAATGATGGCTGTTTTGAAGTCATCATCATTTAGGTTATATATCTCATTTTCTTTGGGATTGTTTTCTGTGTGTTTGTTACTTTCTATCTGTTCTGGAGATTTAATGTATTTTTTCATATTGCTTATGTTGTTGATTTGTGCCTCCGCATGGAGATAGAGTTTAGTTGCTCCTTTCACTTGTTTCAGCTGCTGCGGTGGGGGAGCAGCTGTTTATACTGCACCAACCAGGAACCCTGTCCGCAGTTGCTAACTGGGCCTGGGCCCCTCCTCGTAGCCACAGTGGCCCTTTGGATTCCCTCCTCTGCTGTGGGGGCCATCACAGGGGGGCTTCAGGCTGCTGGTGCCTACTGTTGCAGCCCACCTAGATGTGCTCTCTCCTTGGGGTCTGCAACGGTGTTATGGGCTTTTCCAGCGGCCAGGGGTGGGATCACTTATATTTGTTGCTCCGTTGCTGTCAGCACCCACAAAATCTCACTTGTCTTCTATGGGTCGCAGGAGAGCTATTGGCATCTTCTACAGTCTGTGGTTAGTTCACCTAGCTATGCTGCTTTTGCCCTGGGGTCTTCCAGCCTTGTGGCTGGCGGCTGGGTGCCTTCTACTGGTGCTGTGCAGAGGCTTTCCCTAAGGCTGCTGTGAGCCTGTAGGGTTTCCCCCTAGGCTACGAAGCTGGGTCTCTGGAACTCCCCTCAGCCCCAGTCCTCTCCGAGATCTCCGGCTATCCCTAGTCCCACGGGGCGGGCAATGGCAGCTGGGGGTTGCCCTGCCCTCTGGGATTCTCTCCGGGCCTCTCCCGGAGCCGTGAATGCTGGGAGTGGCCCCTCTGCTAATGGCAGACAGAGAGTTTTGTCTGCTGCCCGGGCAGAACTCCGGAGCTTCCCCTCCGGGTCGCAGAGCCGGCCTTTGAAAGTTCCCCCAGCCCCGGGCCTCTCCGAGCTCTCCGGAAATCCCTACTCCCACAGGGTGGGCAACGGAAGCTGGGAGACCTCCGTACCCTCAGCGACTCTCTCTGGGACCCTCCGGGTGCCGCGAACACCAGGCGGGGTCTCCCCACCAATGGTGGGGAGAGACTCTCCCTGCGGGCTCAGGTGTGCAACTCCAAAGTTTCCCTCTGCGTTTAGGAGTAATTGCGGGGGGTTTAGGTAGGGTTCTGGTCACCTGTTTCCACCGTCACTCCTCTGTTGTGTGTTTGCTCCTGCCCTAGATGTGTGTAGATCCTCTGGGGGCATCCGTTGGAAGAAAGCCGCTTGCGGGTACTAGGCTGCTCGTCGGGGTTGGAGAGTTTTCACCTATTTCCACATCCTCCCGGAGGAAAGTCCGTCCGCCTTCTGATGTATAGTCACGTGGGTATCTCAGATGTCCTGTGATGCTGTCTGGATATCCTTTGTCAAGCGATAAGTGTCCAAATAATTGTAGACTCGAAGGGGGAGAGACAAAGAGGACTACTCACGGCGCCATCTTGGATCTTCCATATATATATTCTAGATTTTAATCCTTTATTAAATATATGGTTTGCAAATATTTTTTCCCATTCCACAAGTTGCCTTTCCATGCTGTTGATAGTATCTTTTGATGTGCAAATATTTTTAATTTTGATGATGGGCAATTTATCTATATTTTCTTTTGTTGCCTATGTTTCCTGTGTTAAATCCAAGAAATGTTTTCCCAAATCAAATGTCATAAAGTTTTCCTTCTATGTTTTCTTTCAAAGAATTTTATAATTTTATTTCTTAGGTTTAAGTCTTTGAGCCATTTTAAGTTAATTTTTGTACATGGTATAAGATAGGAGTCCAACTTCATTTTTTTTTGCATGTGGATGTACATTTTTCCCAACACTTGTTTGCTTAAAACACTGTCCTTTCCCCACTGAATTGTCTTGCCATGTTTGTCAAAAATCATTTGACCATATATACGAGGGTTTATTTCTGGGCTCTCTGTTCTATTACACTGGTTTTAGGTCTGTATTTATGCTAGTACCATGCTATTTGATTCCTGTCGTTTCACAGTATTTTTGGAGATTAAGAAGTGTAAGATCTCCAAGTTTGCTCCTGTTTTTCAAGAATCACTTGGCCATTCAGAGTCTTTGACATTTTTTATATGAATTTTATGATAGATTTTTCTATTTCTGCCTAAAACCTCTTTGAGATTTGCATAGGGATTTCATTGAATCTCTTGCTTGCTTTGGATAGTACTAACATCTTAACAATCTGAAGTCTTCCAGTCCATGAACACAAGATGTCTTTCCACTTATTTGTGTCTTCTTTCACATCCTCAAGCAAAATTTTGTAATTTTTAGTATACAAGTGTTTTGCTCCCTTGGTTAATTCTTTCCTAACTATTTTATCCTTTTTTGGTGCTATTGTAAATGGGATTGTTTTCTTAATTTCCTCTGAAGATATTTCATTGTTGGTATATAGAAATACAACCGATTTTTGTGTGCTGATTTTATATCCTTCGTACAATTTAGTATAGCTTTGCTGAATTTGGCTTGGTTCTAACAGGTCCTTTGGTGTTATCTTTAGGGTTTTCTACCTATAAGATCATGCCACTTGTGAACAGAGATAATTTTAATTTTTCTTTTCCAATTTGAATGCCTTTTATTTCTCTTTCTAACCTAATTGCTCTGGCTAGGACTTTCAGTACTATGTTGCAAAAAAGTGGTAAAATCAGACATTCCTGTCTTGTTCCTGATCTTAGAGGAAAAACTTTCAGGCTTTCAATATTGAGCATGCTGCTGGCTGTGGATTTTTCATTATGGCCTTTATTGTATTGAGGTAGGTTCTTCCCATTCTTAGTTTCTTGAGTGTTTTTATGATAACAGGGTGTTAAATTTTGTTGAATGAGTTTTTCAACAATAGAAATGATCAAATGTTTTTCCCCTTCATTCTTTGGATACAATGTATACAATGATTGGTTTTTCTTATATCAAATCATCCTTGCATTGCAGGAATAAATCCAAGTTGGTCCTGCTGTACAATCCTGTTACTATGCTGTTGAATTTGGTTTGCTAGTATTTTGTTGAGGATTTTTACATTCATGTTCCTAAAAGATATTGGTCTGTAATTTTCTTTTCTTACAGCTTCTGTGTCTGACTTTCATAGCAGGATGATGCTGGCCTTACATAACATGTAAGTATTTTCTCCCCTTTTTGGAAGAGTTTGAGTAGTATTGGTGCTAATTTTTCTTTAAAAATTTGGTAGTCTTTAAATGTTTGGACCACTGATGCCATCTAGTTCTAAGCTTTTCTTTGTTGAGAGGTTTTGGATTGCGGATTCAATCTCCTTTTAGTTATAGGCCTATTCAGATTTTCTATTTCTTCATGATTCAGTGTTGGTAGGTGGTGTTTCTCGAGGAATTTGTCCGTTTCACCTAGATTACCCAATTTGTTGGCATGCAATTCTTCATAGCACTCTTATAATCCTTTTTATCTCTGTAAAATCAGTGCTGAAGTCATCTTTCTTTTGTGATTTTAATTGAGTTTTCTTTCTTTTTTCTTAGTCAAGCTAGCTAAAGATTTACTCATTTTGTTCATATTTTCAAAGAGCCAACACTTGGTTTTGTTGATTTTCCCTTCTCTATTTTATTTATCTCTGATCCACTATCTTTATTTTTCTTCCTTCCTTCTGCTAGTGTTAGGTTTAGTTTAATCTTCTTTTTTTTTAGTTACTTAAACTGTAAAGTTAGATTGAGAATTTGAGACTTTTTGTAATGTAAGTATTTACAGGTATAAATTTCCCTCTTTAGCAATTGTTTTAGTCTGTTCAGACTGCTCCAACAAAATGCCAAAGACCAGGTGGCTTATAAATGACATAAATTTATTTTTCACAGTTCTAGAGGCTGATACGTCCAAAATCAAATCCCTTGCAGATTTGGTGTCTGATGAGGGCTCACTTCCTCACTCTTAGATGGCCAACTTTTCACTGTGTCCTCCTGTGGCAGAAGGGACAAGGGAACTCTCTGGGGTCTCTTTTATAAGGGCAGTAATCCCACTCATGACACCTTGATTGCAGCCTGTTAGACGCCTTGAAGCAGAGACACCCAGCTATGTCACACCCAAATACTTGATCCACAGAAACTGTGAGGTAGTAAACATGCATTGTTTTAAGCTGGACTATATGATGGCCTTATAATACTCGCAGAACGTATTCTAAGATTGAGAAGGGGAAAAAATCTAAATCAAAAACACATGGAAAGCTCCTTAAAACTTATTCAAATGAAAACTTGTTCCTAACATGCATGTTTAGCTCCCTGCATCTGGCATGCTGTCCCTTCATTATAACTTTGAGGTCCTTCTCACCATTAGTACTTAGTTAATTAATTTTTTAATTATTATTTTCCTGCCAGACTAGTAACGGTTGTTTTGCTTTGTATTATTTAATTTTATTTTAAAATTAACATCAGTGAAAGATGTGTTTGCTTTGTTTTTTGTGTACAGTGCTTGGAATTATATCCCATTTATAGGTTCATGGTAATTGAAAGGAAGAGCACCACTTGGATATTTCTGGCCCCTAAATGTCATTACCCTACAATCAGGACAGAAGCATTCCATCAGCCCCCAAATTCCCTCATGCTATCTCTTTATAGACACAGGGAGGGGATTTTACTCTCACTTGTTTAATGCCCAGTTCCCAGTGCTGAGAAAAATACCTATCATTGAATATGAACTTGATAATGTTTGTTGTATGAATGGATGAAACATATATCAAAGTCAACAAATGGTGGGATTTGGTACTACAAGAACTGACAAGGCAAGTGTCTCCTGGATCAGTGGTCTTTATTTCTTTACAGAAAACAAGATGAAAATAACTTGACTGAAAAAATCTTAAGAAATTTTTATTGGCTGAAGGAATCTCTCATTCCATTGAGGATGGGGTGGTCAAATCAGTGCTTTAGCTCAAGTCGTATCTGTCTGTACCAGAGAGAGACGTATTTACAAAGATTTTATGAGTCCTCACATTGTAATAATTTTCCAAGTCACTGGCAATTCCAACTCTCTCCCCACCAACACTGTAACTACTTCCATGCATGCGGCAAGAGAATGGAGGGGATTTAGGAAGAGAGAGTGCTATGGTTCAAATTTCACTTACTTTTTGGTTATTCTAAAGAGGCATGACCAGACACAGGAGTGTCCCATGGCAAACTCAAATATTCTTAAATTCTGGATTTTGTCCACTAGGTTATTACTCACAAATATCCATTAGAATATGGTCCATTAGAACATTAGCACAAAGTGGATATTTCACCTTTTCCACATGTACCCTTACTGACTGGGTGTTAACACAAGACTAGGTCTGGAGGTCTGTTTGTTTAACTAAAAAACTCTAATTTAATTTTCATGGAAGGAAAGCACTAAACCAAATGATTATTCAAAGCATTCTACTTAGTATAATCAGATCCTTAGCACCTTTTGAAAATTTCTGGCCCCTGCAAAGTCACTGCTCATTTCATTTTAGTTGTAAATCTCCACATGAGTATCAGGATTACTCCCCAATAAAATAATTACATTTATTGCCTTCATAGGGGCTTTAGAATTACTAAATGAGACAGTGCAAAGAAGCATATTGTGGTATGTGGCACCAGATAAACTCATAATGGACAGCTCTCATTTCTTTTATAAGCAGTGTTACTACTTATATGCATCCCGTAGACATATATGGAGATGGAGACCTATCCCAGCTTCCCTCTTGTTTAGAGACTTATGATTCAGTTGATTGATACTTAATGGCATAAGTTATGTGCCATTAAGTGATGGTTCCTGTCTTAGTGCATGGTTTGAATCTCCTTCTCCCCGTGACTTCCACAACTTTTATCTAGCACATGCCATCTTGCTCCTCCAGAAGACAGGATAGGGGTGAGTGTAGGAGGCTGTGCAATTCATCCATGTGCTTCCTGCCTTTGGTCCATGGAATTCAAGTTAACTTCCAGGTTCTTTGGAGAAAGGCCAAACTCTTAGATTGGTCCTAAAGCCCTTCATGACCTGACATTCCCCAAGTCATTCACCATGACTGGATTTTCCACTTCACAAATGCTTTGTTTTCTCTCTTCCCCAACTTTTCACATGCTGGTTTCTTTGTTTGACACTCTTTCTCCTCATATTTTCTGAATTACATCTTCTTATCCTTTGAGGTTTAAGACTGCATCTTCTAAGAAACCTTCCTTGATTCTCCTTTCCAGGTGTTCATACTGTATCTTACCTTTCCCATATTCATATTTTCATATTTCATTCTTTTGTAATTATATGTCCAATATCTTCTCCCACACTCAACTATAAATTCCAATTTGTAAGTATCACATCTCTCCTGCTCACAACTCTATGGCCAGTATCTAACATCAAGTCCAGATTAAGTACTCAATAAATATTTGGTGAGTGCTAAATGGATTATGAACGAGGGTAAATTCAATCTGGTAGGACTAGACTAATTTTTCTTGGGAGACAGCATGACACATACCTAAAAGGACCCTTAGTAGTCCCAATATTTGAGAAAATAATGACAGGGTCACCTTGAGGTGTCCTTTTGAACTTCCGCAATTCAAACTTCAATGTGGCTACTCTCCGAAACCATGTAATTCCATACTTTTGCCAAAGACCTTAGATGTTGAGGTCTTACTTCTTGGAAGTTTCCAGGCGTCTTGATGGTCAGGAAGCTGAGGTGATTTTTTTGCTGATGAGATTCCTTAGGGCCCCCTTCAAGTCTCTGTTCCTCAGGCTGTAGATAAAAGGGTTCAGCATGGGGGTGACTGCAGTGTACATTATAGCAGAGGCTTTTTCCTTCACGGCTGTGCGGACAGATGAAGGACACAGATAAACCCCAATGGTGGTCCCATAGAGGAGGGTGACCACAGATAGGTGGGAGCTGCAGGTGGAAAAGGCTTTCTTCCTGCCACCTGCAGAGGGGACCTTTATTATGGCCACGATGATGCGAACATAGGAGTCCAGGATGCAGATGAAAGGTGTGGCTATCACCAATCCTGCCACAATGAGCACAAAGATCTTGTTTACAGACGTGTCAGTACAAGAAAGCCTGAGAAGGGGAGTGAGGTCACAGAAGTAGTGAGGAATCTTGTTGCTACCACAGAAAACCAAGAGCACCATCAGGAGGATGTGAGTGAGGGAGATAAAGTAGGAAAACACCCATGGGCCACCAGCCAGCAGGCCACAGAGGCGTGGGCTCATGATGGTTGTATAGTGTAAGGGGTGGCATATAGCCACATACCTGTCATAAGCCATCACAGCAATTAAGACGCTGTCAATGATGCCAAAAAAATGGAAAAAGTACATCTGGGTTAGGCAACACGGATAGGAGATTGACTTGCTTTTCATTTGGATGTTCACCAGCATCTTGGGGACAGTGTTGGTGGCCAGGCCAAAATCAACCAAGGACAGGTTGGCTAAGAAGAAGTACATGGGGGTGTGGAGGTGAGAATCTGAGCTGATGGCGAGGATGATCAAGAGATTTCCCATAGCCATGACCACATACATGCAGAGGAACAGAGCAAAGAGGAGAGTCTCCTGTTCTGGATATTCTGAAAGCCCCAACAGGATGAATTCAAATGCACTGGTTTGGTTTCTTGGTTCCATGGGTATGATTCTTCTGGAAATATTGAAGGAGGAAGCTACATTAACACTATGCAGATTATTCTGGAAGTTTAGAGGAGTTTACACCGAATTTCTTATCTGTGCTAATTACAGCACTATCTCATGTATACTTTGTATCTTAAGCCGTTGATAAAGTGTAGCAACACAGGTTTCAAGACAGTTCAAGGGACCTTGACTGAATCTTGCCATTTCAGATAAAGTATGAGAGAGTACACCATGCATGGATCTTTGCTGAAAGAAGTACTAAAGGATACACTTCAGGCTAAAATAAATTGCACCCAGACAGAGTAAATGATGTCCAAGAAGAAATAGTTAACTATGAAATATGTATATATGTAAAAAAAAATTAAACAAACACTGAGTCTATAAAAGGTAATAACTGTAAAATGCATGTAAACATGGTGGATTAAAATACTAGGGAACAATAATAGAGAATATCCAAAAGTTAATTAGAATAAAAATATTGTAAGTTTCTTGTATTGATTTGTGGGAGAATAAAAATATTGAGTAGTTTGGGCGTTCTATGTCAAGCATTTATGATAAAAGATTACATGTAACCACCAAAATAATGGACATAGAATCTAAATTGGTGCCATGAGTACACAAGAGATTTTGATCAGACAATTTGGAACAGGAAAAGTGTGTTGAAGTTTGTTCACATTGACTTGCAAAAGAGATACTTAAACTTCAATAAATTTTGATAAAATGTTGGTAGCTTAAAATTGGTCACTGTGAGAATAGCTACACCATGGGAATAAGTAAATGCTATGAATAAGGTAAGAGTTGGCCCACTACAAAGTTAGAAGACACACAGTCCACAAGACTTCACTCACGTTGACACCCATTGCATGTTTAGGGGTTTCCCCTAACAATGCCAATTTGATAACTCACTAGAAAGACACACAGCTGTTATACCCATGGTTAAATCTGTTATACTCACACTTAAAGTTTATTACAGCTAAAGGGTAAAAATTAAAATCAGCCAATAGAAGAAGCACTTAGGGGGCTGGCCTGGTGGCAGAGTGGTTAAGTTTGGATGCTCCACTTCGGTGGCTTGGGGTTCGCAGGTTCGGATCCTGGGCACGGACCAACACACGACTCACCAAGCCATGCTGTGGCAGTGTCCCACAAACAAAATAGAGGAAGATTGGCACAGATGTTAGCTCAGCAACAATCTTCCTCAGGCAAAAAGTGGAAGATTGGCAACAGGTGTTAGCTCAGGGCCAATCTTCCTCACCAAAAAAGCGCCAAAACAAAACAAATAAAAAAGCAGAAGAAGTGCATAGGGCAGAGCCCAAGAAAATACCAAACACGGAGCCTGTGTTCTCATCTCTCCCTGGAGTCGTAGACAGCATTACTTTCAATACACACAGAATATTGCCAATCAGGGAAGCTCTCCTGAGCCTCCGTATTTGGAATTTTGGCTGAGGCTCCATCACTTAGGCATAATTGGTTGTCCACATCACTCATGTCAGTCTTCAAGCTCCAGTCCTCTGGATGTCAACTGATGCCATGTGACCCAAATCCTCCACCTGAAATTGCATTATTACTTAACCTCTTGTGGCCATTTCCTCACTAAGGCTATCTGACATGGCCAATCCCTACCCAAATCACATCTAGTGTGATGCAAGACTTCCAGGCAAACTAAGACATTCCTATCAGCCACGGCATTCCAAGGGTTTAGAGATTACCTCCTAGAAGCTTTTTAATCAAGGATAAATTATTTACCACACAAGCAACCACCTCCCTCCCCCCATCCTGGGTTAAAGCTCTTTTATAGCAAAATGATCATATGCCTAAAATTTGATGCTGTCAGTGTGGAGTAGGGATAGATTTAAAGGAACAGCCAATCCACCTTATAAAGCCTTTACATATGTTTTTGTATTTTTGTCCCTTTATCTAATTCTATTTATACGTTATGATAAACTTGTGCAGAGTAATTTAGCATAGAAAGTAACTGATGGTTAACTAAATTCAGCTCTTCCTTGGTTGAGGCATCTTCCATTAGTATTACATAATGAAGAGGCTTTAATTCCATTTCCCAACATCTGAGACCGTCATTATTAGTAATCTAATCTTACCAACAATGCCAGTGTTACACCATATTGCAGTATGGTAGTAGATGTAACCTGAAAATTAAGAGTTAAAGACTCTCAGTCATGAACAATTCAGTTGTTGACAATTAGTCTGGTCCAGTGTCATATCCTAAGACCGAGATGTCACCCAGAGTATCGCCACTTGGAGTTGCAGGTTTCTATTTACTTGGTCAGCTTCCAAAAGCAGGAGTTGTCTCAGCAACTTATGGCTTCACTCTTTAAGGCATTTAGTATAATTGAGCTAAGAGACAAAATCATCTTTTGCTCTGAGCTCGTGTCAATAGAATCCAGCAGCCTCTCAGGTTGTTCCAAAGTCAGTCCTAGGTGAAAAGAAGCTATCTGCTCATGAATACAATGAGTATCTATTCTCAGTCCCCTGGTAACATGTTCCTGTGCCAATGATTTCCATGTCATTATGGAACTCGTCTGGGCACTGCCCTCACCATTAGAGCATTTCTTTGATATCACCCAAGACATTATGGTGATTTCAGGTTTCAAGATTATTTTCTGTCTGTCAGTCATGGGGCAGTTTCAATCAATGTTTGATATCTAGCAAATAATTGTCTCTCAAAAGGAAATTTTCTAGTCTAAAATTCTGGCAGTTGTCACTGGATGACACTCACGGGCTTTTGCCAGAAGCCAGTTTGTGTAGACTCCACACTTCTTTCAAGAAGTTTTATGGGTAGGAGCTAGCAATTCTCCTAGATGTGGACTATGCGTACTCCAAAATCCAAATAAACCAATGAAATGCTGGTTTTCTAACATGTTTTGTCCATCAGGAACCCTATGATGTTTCAGATTTACACCTTGAGTGGTCTCAGTAAACTTATTGCTTCCCTTTATGTAAGTCCAATCGATATTTCCCAAAAAGTTTACACTACTAAGTAGGGGAAGGATTCTTCAGTCAGACGTACTATCCATTCTCATAGTACATTCAGCTAAAGGAAGCACAATCACTTCACATGAAATCCATTCAAACATTCCAATTTTCATCCAAACTTTCATCTTAATCCCATCAACCATTGTAGCCCCATATCCTCTTAATCTAACTATAGCCCCGTTAGTATTCCCCAAAAGATTTTGGAAACATGGAGTATTTTACTCACTTATGCACACATATCCTTTGCTCTCCAGCCAGAGAGATCACCAAGCATCTTTTGATAGCATCATCTCAGGTGATTCGTCAGGTTTTTATTGCCATCTTTGCATTCTGGCTTTTTAAATTCCTAGAAAGCAGGGCTAATTCGGTAGATTTACTTAGGATCCTTCACTGTTGGTGGAACAGCAGGGGCTCCCATTTGTCCACCCAACCTCCAACAGTGCTGCATTAAGACCTTTGTTTTGCCCCTATTAATCTTTACTTTATTTATCCTATTTCTCAATATCCATTTAAGGATTTCCATCCTGCTGGGTTGAGCCCTGTGACTCTCTCCTTTCTCTCTCCTAATTCATTAATTAATCATCTTAAACTTGTTCATTATCTGTCAATTCAGCACAAGTGTTTCCTTTGATGTTGGCCCTCAGGCTGGCAGGAGTATCCCAGACCAACTCATATCCAAACTCGGCCCAGCATCAGGGTCTGCCCCAACTTCTCCAGCCTTTTGGGGCATCCCACAAAGAACCAGATTCAATTTTACCCCATCCAGACTGGCAAAGCTGATAGGTATAGAGATGGCTAAGAATAAGGAAGAAAAGCAGGGGCTATCAGTAGCAACCACACAGCAGAAGTGATCATGGTTCCCGGTGACCTAATCTGCAGATAAACCCAGGAGATTTCACCACTGAAGAAGGAACAAACGGTCAGCATAACCACTGAGACACCACTCTAGCCCCTACAATTTCACTAGCAGCCAGATCAGGTCTCTGGGGCTGCGTGAATCTAAGAAGCCAGCTAGACGACACCACCATCACCACCACCACCACGGTACACATGCTCAGGGCTAGCCGCTCCAGCTGTGCAGCTGCATGGCCCCTGGCCAAACACTTGTTATCAGTCTCCAGTCAAGTGTACATGCCTGGGGGGAAAGTGAGCAGTCACAGGAGGGCATTCCAACAGCCAGGGCCCCCACAGCTGCTTGTGGGCTCAGGTCAGACCCTGTCTTTTGTCACTGGCAGGTACCACTACCCTCACCTCTAGCTAGGACATCCAACTGTGCACCTGCACACCCCTGGCCTGACCCCTGTCACTGGGCTCCACTGCAATGCACATTCCCAGGGGTAGAGTGTGCAGCCATGACACAGCATGCTGACAGCGAGTGCCCCCACTTCCGTCAATGAGTCCTTAGTCAGCCCCAGTCCTTGCACCTGAGTGTCTGGAAACAGCCCCTGCCACTACATAGGCACCTCCAGCTGGTCCCCACTTGCAAGTGTGTGCACATCACCAGCTCTGGCCACTACTGCTGCCTTCCCTGGTCCTAGCAGATGGACCGAGAGGTACCATTGATGACCCCAACAGCCCTTATAGCTACTATGGACCCCCTGCAGTGTTCACCAAGGAACACATAGTTATCGAGGCTTCAGATCCCAGCAGCCTGAACCAGGAGACATCACATCCTGCTGGGCCTGGGGCCCCCACAAACCCCTGCACTTGGCGCCCTGCACCGTTAGTCACAACATGCTCCAGTGTGCCCCACCAACAAGTGAAAGTCTTTCCTTACTGAAATAAATCCATAAAGTCTGGAAGAGGTGGCTGCTTTTTGCAAGGTTCAGGAACCTCTGAAAATCTATACTTCCTGATTCATTTACTACTGCCCTCCTAAAATATGTTTACACCAAACTTTTGGGAGAAATCTGCCAATCCCCCTCGCAACCCATCTTTCTCTGTCATTTCCTGTCTCCACGCTTCTTCACATTTCATATTACTTAATAAATTCCCAATATGTGCCAAGCACAATAATAGACATTTTACATACGTGACATATCATCCAAACAACACACCATGAGGTAGGGGTTATGCTCTTCATTTTTAGATGAGATGAATGATTGAGGCTCAAGGAGGAGAAAGGATGTGTAGCTCCCACAGCTGTTAAATGGTGAGCTTGGTTCCAAATGCATGTCTGCCTGAGTCCAAAGCTCCCAACCTTTCCACTGAGACACGCTGCTCTTCTGTGTTCCCTCTTTCCAGAGCTCCTTGGCCCCCATCCCATCGTCCATCCAATTCCACCTATAGGGAGCCCCCGTGTCAAAGCTGGTTTCTTACTCTGTGTCCTGACATCAGATCAGAGGTTATGCCACTCTGTGGCACTGACAATATTCTACCTCATAATATTATAATTTGTCCAAAAGGCTAAGTTTTTTTTAACCCAAAAGGAGCTGGTGAGTACTCTATTGATGAAATTTCTAACTGAATCAATGAGCTCATTTAAAACATCCTCCTACCTTGAACACCTGAACTTCTGCCCACTTACTCTCTCACCCCTCTCCCTGTCTCGGCTCTCGGGAAAAGTTTAAGTCTCAGCAACCAGACAAATCATGTTCCCTGAACCTTCTTTGTCACCCTGTACTCAAGGAAGCACAAATCCTATTCCAGATGAAACCTTGGACTCTGTTTCCAGGTCTTTCAGCCTGGAAAGATCAGGAAATCCAATGGCTTCAGGGAGTCAACAGTAGGAATAATCCAAACATCTTTGAGGGAATGCCTCTGTTCTTTGAGGTGCTCAAGTGGGCTTAGGAAAACAGGTCCAGATATGGAGAACTGTGCTGTAAATTGCAGGCTTTGGAAAGGGCTTGATGGCATCACATTTGGACTAGGTTGAACTAGGTAGATAAGTGTAGTTATTAGATTCTGGGCTGGGTGCTGGATTGGGCCAAGCAGAATCTCCCAGTGTCTCCAAGAACACAAAGGCTGCCACCTACTTATTTTGCCAATATAAACTCTCTCTCTCTTACTCCTCCACCCCTCCTTCTTTTGCTCCCTCCCTCCTTGTCCTCAAAGTCAACTTACTAGGCTATCTTTCCTCTTCTAGACATTACTACTGAGGCATGAGTCAAACTTAAGGCTCAGCTCCTGTCCTGGTGATGGACAATAAAAATGCTGGCTCTGCTTCCAAGAAAGGACAAGAATGATGAAGTTAGGTTGCCTCACAAAAAGATGCCTCATAGAGGCACAAGTAGGCATCCTCCTGGCCCAAAGAAGAAGATCTGGAGTGGAGGATAAATTGTAGGAACAGGGGGAATATTTTCAATTTCTAGGCCAATAAGAAGTCAATTCCCAAGTCTCCTTGTTAGACAAATTGTCCAACTTTACCTCTATTCCCTGAATAGCTCACTTTCCCATGAGGGATGAGCCATGGCAGTAAGAAGCCTATATTGACTATTTTAGGTCTCCAGGAGGCAACTTGGGGCAAGTTGTATGTTTCCCGACTTGCTCTGTACCCTGTCCTCAGGGAACAGATTTCCTACTCTCCTGAACTTTGTCTCCCCAATGTCTAGGGCTTCTCATAGAGGGAGTTTCCATTCTTCGTTTCTTCTTCTTCTTCTCCAAGTCCCCCAGTACATAGTTGTATGTTCTAGCTGTAGGTCCTTCTGGTTGTGCTATGTGGGATGCTGCCTCAGCATAGCTTGATGAGTGGTGCCTTGTCTGCGCCCAGGATCCAAACTGGCAAAGCCCTGGGCTGCCTAAGTGGAGCGTGCAAACTTAACCACTCAGCTACAGGGCCATCCCCTCCATTCTCCTCTGAAGCCAGCATTCCTCATCACTTTAAGAACCAAGAAACATTTCCCTACACTCGCCCAGTGATGTCACACCAAGAAACAAGGCTGCTTTCCAACCCCACTTACCCTCAGGAGGGCAACTCTCTGTAAAGACATACTGGCTTTCTTCCAGCACTGCTAATGGAGCAAGTAGAATCTAACCTGATGGGCATACACAAAGAGAGAGACTGGCTGAGGGGATCTGCAGGCAGATCCTTGCTCTGATTATTGGTACCAAAGTGGCATCAGTGAGAGTTTGTACCTTTGCATTTTTAGGAATTCAGTTTTATGAGGTGGCTTCCATATTATTGGGTCATGTGTTCAGTCAATAAACACTCTGGAACTTATGAATACATTCAGTGCCAGTTTTTACCCACACATAGAGAAAAACAGAGAAAATAGTACCAGGCTGAGTCATATGAAATTGCCAGTATTCCACCATTTTTGACCAACTGGCAGTTTTTCACATGCTTGCTACTGGAGTCCTTCAGCAGGCTAGTCTAGTGCCTGGGTCACCAGGTGGGCAGGTCTGGTGCTTGGATACAAGAGGACCAGCCTGGGTCTGTGGGGGCAGTCCTGGAGCTCATATTCATGTGAGCCCACCTGGAAGCTGGGTCCATGGGAGCCCTCCCAGAGCTTGAGTCTATGGGAGCCCACCTGGAGCTGAGGCCACAAGGCATGGATCAGCTAGGTGCTGAGATAAGCTGGAAGCCTGGGGCTGGCCTGGAACCTGGGTCTGTGGGAGCCTGCCTGGAGCTTGGGGCCATGGAGACCATCCCAGTGCTAGTGTATGCCAGCAGCCTGGGTCCGTGGGAGCTTGTCTTGATTCTAGGTCCACAGAGGTGGGCCCAGTGCTGGGGCAGGCCAGGGACCTGGGATCATGGGAGCCAGCCCAGGCCTGGGATGAGCCAGGAGCCTGGGTCTGTGTTTATCTTGCCTGGCACTGGGCCTGGCCAGGAGCTTTGGTTTGTGGGAATCTGCCTGGAGCTCGGGGTTGTTGGAGCCAACCTGGTGGTGTGGTGGGCTAGGAGCCTGGGATTGTGGCATCCAGTCTAGAATCTAGGTCCACGGGGGCCGGCCTGGCACTGAAGTGGGCTGAGAGCCTGGGCCAAAAGAGATGGCCTGGCTCTGGTGCTTGGCCAGTGCTGGCATTCACAGTGAAGCTGGGTGCCCACTTCACTCTCCCTCTGCCACAGAGAGGCTGTCTCTGTTCAGGCTGAGCTGCCTGGTCTTCAGGCAAGGTTGACAGGGATAATGCAAAACTCTCTTTGCCACTTTCTTCAATGCATCTTATTTCTGTGCTCTACTTTGGTGCTGTAATCCCTCACCTAGAATCCTTCTCTCACGTGAAGGTATTTTTGGGCATGGATAGTTGTTTAAATAGGTGTTTCTAGGAGGGGACAAGTGCTGGAAACTCTTATACTGCCATCATGCTGCCATCATTCTCCACTACAAGGAATTTTTTAAAAAATTATTTTATTGAGGTTATATTGGCTTACAACATTGTGTACATTTCAGGTGTACATCACTGTATTTCAGGTTTTGCATAGACTGCATTGTGTTCACCAACAACAGTCCAGGTTTTATCCACTGCCAAACAAAGGTGTCCCTTTATCCCTTTCACCCCCTTCCACACTTCTCCTCTGGTAACCACTAATCTGTTCTCCTTACCTATATGTTGTTTTGCTTATCTTCCATATATGAGTGAAATCATACGATATTTGACTTTTTCTATCTGATTTGTTTCACTCAAAATAATACTCTCAAAGTCCATCTGTGTTGTCCCAAATGACACAATTTTGTCTTTTTTATGGCTGAGTAGTGTTCCATTGTATGTATATATACCACATTTTCTTTATCCATTCTCCGTTAATGGGCACTTGGTTTACTTCCACAACTTGGCTATTGTGAGCAATGCTGCAATGAACATAAGGGTGCATATATTTTTTTGAATTGTTATTTCATGTCCTTTGGATAAATACCCAGTAGTGGGATAGCTGGATCATATGGTATTACTGTTTTTAATTTTTTGAAAACCTCCATAATGTTTTCCATAGTGGCTGAACCAATTTGCATTCCTACCAGCAATGTATGAGAGTTCCCTTTTGTCCACATCCTCTCCAACACTTGTTATTTCTTGTCTTGTTAATTATAGCATTTCTGATGAGTATGGGGTGATATCTCATTGCAGTTTTGATTTACCTTTCCCTAATGACAGTAATGTTGGACATCTTTTCATGTGCCTGTTGGCCATTTGTATATCTTCTTTGGAAAAATATCTGTTCATATCCTCTGCACATTTTTTTATGGTTTGTCCATTTTGTTCTCGAATTGTATAAGTTCCTTATGTATTTGGGAATTAACCCCTTGTCAGACATATAATCTGAAAATATTTTCTCCCACTTGGTGCATAGTCTTTTTGTTTTGTTCATGGTTTCCTTTGCCATGCAGCAGCTTTTTAGTTTGATGAAGTCTCATTTACTTTTTCTTTTGTTTCCTTTGCCTGAGTAAGCATGATATTTGGTTTACAACATCGTCAAATGTCAAAGAATATACTGCATATATTTTTTTCTGGTTTCAAGTCTTATATTCAGCTATTTAATCCATTTTGAGTTAATTTTTATGCATGGCTTAAGGAAATAGTCTACTTTCATTCTTTTGCACATGGCTGTCATGTTTTCCCAACACCATTTATTGAAGAGACTTTCATTTTTCCATTGTATGTTCTTGGCTCCTTTCTCGAAGATTAGCTGTCCATGGATGTGTGGTTTTATTTCTGGACATTCAATTCTGTTTCATTGATCTGTGTGTCTGTTTTTTTGTGCCAGTACCATGCTGTTTTGATTACAATAGCTTTGTAATATATTTTGAGGTCATGGAGTGTGATATCTCCAGATTTCTTCTTTTTTTTCAGGATCGTTTTGGCTGTTTGGGGTCTTTTGTTGTTCCATATTAAGTTTAGCGTTCTTTGTTCTATTTCTGGGAAGAATGTCATTGGGATTCTGATTGGGATTGTATTGAATCTGTAGATGGCTTTAGATGATACAGACATCTTAACTTTGCTTATTCATCCAATCCATTTGCATGGAGCACCTTTCCATTTATTTATGTCTTCCTTGATTTCTTTTAATAATGTCTTAGAGTTTCAGTGTATAGGTTTTTCATTTCCTTGGTTAAATTTATTCCTAGGGGGGCTGGCCCCCTGGCTGAGTGGCATAGTCCGCGCACTCCGCTGCAGGTGGCCCAGTGTTTCGTTGGTTCGAATCCTGGGCACTGACATGGCACTGCTCATCAAACCACACTGAGGTAGCGTCCCACATGCCACAACTAGAAGGATCCACAATGAAGAATATACAGCTATGTACCGGGGGGCTTTGGGGAGAAAAAGGAAAAAATAAAATCTTTAAAAAAAATTATTCTTAGGTATTGTATTCTTTTTGTTGTGATGGTAAATGGCATTGTGTTTTTGATTTCTCTTTCTGTTAGTTTGTTGTTAGTGCATAGAAATGCAATTGATTTTTGTATGTTGATTTTGTACCCTGCAACTTCACTGTATTCATTGATTACTTGAATAGTCTTTTGGTGGATTCTTTAGGGTTTTCTATATACAGAATCAAGTCATCTGGAAGTAGTGACAGTTTTACTTCTACATTTCTGATTTAGATTTATTTATTTTCCTTGCCTAATTGTGCTGTCTAAAGCTTCTAGTACTATGCTAAATAAGGGTGGTGAGAGTGAGCATCTTTGTCCTGTTCCTCTTCTAAGAGGAATAGTTTTCAGTTTTTCATCTTTGCGTATGATGTTGGCTGTGGGTTTGTCATATATGTCCTTTATTATCTTGAGATACTTTCGTTCCATATCCATTTTATTGAGAATTTTTATCATGAAACATTGTCGGATCTTGTCAAATGCTTTCTTTGCATATATTGAGATTATCATGTGATTTCTATTCTTCATTTTGTTAATGAGATGTATCACATTGATTGATTTGTGGATGTTGAACCATCCTTGCATCCCTGGAATAAATCTCACTTGATCATTGTGTATGACTCTTTTAATGTATTGTTGTGTTCAATTTGCTAATATTTTGTTGAGGATTTTTGCATCTATGTTCATCAGCAACATTGGCCTGTAATTTTCCTTTTTTGCACTGTCCTCTGATTTTCATATGTTGACCTTATAAAATGAGTTAGGAAGCATCCTGTCCTCTTTAATTTTGGGGAATAGTTTGAGAAGGATATATATTAAATCTTCTTTGAATGTTTGGTAGAATTCACCAGAACACCATCTTGTCCTGGATTTTTGTTTTTTGGGAGATTTTTGATTACTGCTTCCATCTCTTTACTTGTGATTGGTCTATTCAGATTCTTTATTTCTTCTGGATTTAGTTCTGGGAGGTTGTATGAGTCTAAGAATTTATTCATTTCTTCTAGTTTTAGAATTTATTGGCATATAGCTTTTCATAGTATTCTCTTATAATCCTTTGTATTTCTGTGGTGTCTACTGCAGTTTCTCCTCTTTCATATCTGGTTTTATTTACTTGAGTCTTCTCTCTTTTTTTATCGGTGAGGCTGGCTAAGGGTTTGTCAAGTTTATCTTCTCAAAGAAACAGCTCTTAGTTTCATTGATGCATTCTACTGTTTCTTAGCCTCTGCTTCATTTATTTCTGCTCTGATTTTTATTATTTCCTTCCTTCTACTGACTTTGGGATTTGTTTATTCTTCTTTTTCTATTTCTTTTAAGTATAGTGAAGCTTGTTTGAGATTTTTCTTCTTTCTTGAGGTAGGCCTGTATTACTATAAATTTTCCTCTTAGCACCACTTTTGCTGCATCCCATAAGAGTTGGTTTGTTGTGTTTTCATTTTCATTTGTCTCCAGGTGTTTTTTGATTTCCCCATTGATTCAATAGCTTTTCAATAGCATGTTGTGTATTCTCCACATATTTGTGACTTTCCCCGCTTTTTTCTTGCATTTGATTTCTAGTTTCGTAGCATTATGGTGAGAAAAGATGCTTGATATGATTTTAATCTTCTTAAATTTATTGAGGCTTGCTTTGAGTCCCAATATATGGCCTATCTTTGAGAATGATCCATGTGTATTTGAGAAGAATGCGTATTCTGCAGTTTGGGGATAGAATTTTCTCTATATATATCTATTAAGTCCATCTGGTCTAGTGTTTCACTTAAGGCCACACTGTTTCTTTGCTGACTTTCTATCTGGATGATCTACTCATTGACATAAGTGGGATGTTATGGTCCCCTATTATTGTGTTGCTGTTAATTTCTCCCTTTAGGTCTGTTAATATTTGCTTTATATACTTTGCTTCACCTATATTAGGTGCAAATATATTCATAAGTGTTATGTCTTTGTGGTGGAATGTCCCTTTTATCATTATATAATGGCCATCTTTGTCTCTTGCTTTCCTTTTTATCTTGAAGTTGATTTTTCTAATATAGGTATGACTACACTTACTTTCTTTTTCTTGTCATTTGCTTGGAGCATCATATTCCATCCCTTCACTCTAAACTTATTCTTATGTTTGGATCTCAGATGTGTTTCCAGGAGGCCGCATATTGTTGGGTCTTGTTTTTTAATCAATCTCACCACTCTATGTCTTTTGATTGGCGTATTCAATGCATTTACATTTAGAGTGATTATTGATATGTAGGGACTTAATACTGACATTGTATTTTTTATTTTTCACTTGCTCTACATCTCCAGTGTTTTTTGTTCCTTATATTTCCAACTGCCATTTTAGTCTGGTGGTTTTCTGTAATGGTTACCTATTTTCTCTTTATTTCTGGTTTGTGACTCTGCTCTGTTTTTTTTTTTTTTGTTTTGTGGTTAGCATGAGATTTGTATGAAAGATATCATGGGTGAGATAGTCTTTTTTATGTTAGCTTCTTATCTTCATTAGCCCACACAGGTTCCAGTCCTTTGCCCTTCTTCTATTTTTGTTATCACAGATTAGTAACCAACTTGTAATAGTTATAATTATTTTTGATGCTTTCTTTCCTTTTAGCTTTTATGTTATAATTATTTGTTTACTACCCTATTCTGATATAGAGGTGTAATTTTCTGATTCTGTCTATTTATCTCCTTGCTCAAGGTTTTGTAAATCTTTGCTTTTTTGTTTCAGATGAGACGGCTATTTTCAACATTTCTTATGAGGCTGGTCTAGTGGCAATGAAATCCCTCAGTTTGTGTTTCTCTGAGAGAGATTTTATTTCTTCATTGTATCTGAAGGATAGCTTCGCTGGATAGAGTATATTCTTGGCTGATAGTTTTCGTGTTTTAGTATTTGATTACATCATTCCACTCTCTCCTATCCTGTAGGGTTTCTGCTGAGAAATATACTGAAAGCCTGATGGTGGTTCCTTTGTGGGTTATCTTCTTCTGTCTTGATGCCCTTAATATTTTCTCTTTATCATTGAATGTTGACAGTTTTAATATTATACGCCTTGGAGAATGTCTTTTTGCAGTGAGGTAAATAGGAGTTCTTATTAACTTCAGTATTTGCATGTCCAGTTTCCTCCCCAAGTTTGGGAAGTTCTCAGCTACTATTTCTTCGAATAAGCTCTCTTCACCTTTCTCCTATTCTCCTTCTGGGATGCCTATAAGCCTGATGTTACTTTTCCTAATTAGGTAGGATATTTCTCAAAGGATTTCTTCATTTTTAAAAAATCTTGGTTCTTGGGCTGGCCCCGTGGCCGAGTGGTTAAGTTCGCGCGCTCCGCTGCAGGCGGCCCAGTGTTTCGTTGGTTCGAATCCTGGGCGCGGACATGGCACTGCTCGTCAGACCACGCTGAGGCAGCGTCCCACATGCCACAACTAGAAGAACCCACAACGAAGAATACACAACTATGTACCGGGGGGCTTTGGGGAGAAAAAGGAAAAAATAAAATCTTTAAAAAAAAAAAAAATCTTGGTTCTTACTCCTCCTCCACCTGAATCATTTCTAGGTTTCTATTTCAAGCTCACTAATTCTCTCTTCCTTATGGTCTGCTCTATTTTTAATGCTTTATACATTATTTTTCATCTCATTAATTGTTTTCTTCATCTCCAGGATTTCTGTTTGTTTGTTTGCTTTTTGAGTTTCCATCTCTTTGATGAAGTACTCCTTCTCTTCATTAATTTTATTTCTGAACTTACTGAAATGTCTTTATGTGTTATCTTTTAAATTATTGAGTTTCTTTATGACAGCTATTTTGAATTCTTTGTTGGTTAGATTGTAGTCTTCTGTAACTTCAAGTGTGGTTTCTGGAGAGCTGCCATTCTCCTTCTCTTCTTTTATATTACTGTAGGTCTTCATGGTGTGTGATGAATTGATCCTCTCCAGGTGCATTTGTGGTAGTAGCTACCTTTCTTATTTGGGTACAGCTTTTGTTACTGTGGTTCTGAGCTGTTTTTGGTTTTATTTGAGAGCCTGCACCTTCCACCCTCCACTGCTTCTGTCAAGAGCATCATCAGTGCCTTCCTTGTGTCAATTGTGTCTCTGACGTTGCTGGTGACTTGTTGCTTACAATGTCACAGCAGTCTCACGTGTTGCCAGTATGGTCACTAGCTGCAAACACTTCTGCTTCTTCCATGGTCACCTGAATATCTTATTCCTCCACTGGATTTCTATGGCTCTCTAGGGGCTTGAATGATGCTGTCCCATATACCAATAATGTTGCTGATCCAAGATTGCCTGTGTGTGCCAGTTGCACTGGTGCAAGGGGTGCTGGGTTCATGGGTGTTTCTGTTCCTGGCAGGGACCCAGACTTGTATGCAGCCCCTGCTGCTGGTGAAGCTGGTGTCAAGGGTGCTGCCACTGGGGGCTAGGTCATCTGTTCTACTGTGGTTCCTGAAGCTTCTTGTTGCTGGTTTCACCTGCCACCACTGAAGGAGAGCAGCAGCTTTGCAGGAGACATTGTTGATGCTCCCTTGTGCAGCCTTTGGTCTCTGGTGCTAGCTGGTGTGTTTTGGAAATTCAAGGTAGGGCACCCCACCCCATCTTGGAAAATCTGCATTTTGTATGCTGTCTGCACTGTTGGAAAGCCCTGGCCACTGTCAAGTGAGTGAGAGGGGGCAAGAACACTGGTCCTTCTGGGAGAAGCAGGGAGCAAGTCTGCCCCCACTATGACCACTTGGAGACATGTGGGCCAGATCTGCTTGGAGATGGGCAAGGAGCAAGTCATACCTGTTTTTTCTGCTCCTGCTGTGTCCACTCATAGTCATGCAAGCGGTGGTTCCCACAGTTTCTCTTCTGTGTCCTGGATCCCTGCTGCTGAGGTAGGAGGGAATGCTCCCCTATTTTCTTTGTCTCCCAGGGGTTCAATCCACTCACCTTCAGATGTACAGATGCTTGGATCTCTTATTCATCTTGTTGTGCTGTGTAGGGAATCCTCTATTGGTCGATGGATGTCCGATTGGTTGTAACTTAGAAGGGAGAAACGAAGGGAACTACTCATTCTGCCAGGATGCTGACATCATTTTAATTTTATTTTTATAGAGAAAAAAATGTTTATAAACTCTGGAAAATAAACAAAGCATGTGGCATTATCAAAGAGGAGAGGAAAATGCAAATCAGAATTTAACACTTGCAGAGCTATGCAAATCCATCTAGAGGAGAGGTACCTGGATTCCACAGAGATGAGTGGACAACTGAGAAACTTCCCAAGACACATGGCTTATCAAAATGCCCAAGGTGACTCACCTATTTCTTAAATACCTTTCTATTTAATCTCTTCATTAAGTATTTAACACTCCTTTAGTTTTTATAAAACTTTGCTTTATTTTTCCATTTTTGAGGAAGATTAGTCTTGAGCTAACATCTTCTGTCAATCCTCCTCTTTTTGCTGAGGAAGATTTGCCCTAAGCTAACATCCATGCCCATCTTCCTCTTTTATATGTGGGATGCCTGCCACAGCATGGCTTGATAAGCAGTGTATAGGTCCACACCCGGGATCTGAACCGGCAAACCCTGGGCCGCTGAAGTGGAAAGTGCATACTTAACTGCTGCACCACCAGGCCAGAACTTCTAAAACTTTCAAGCATACAAAAGTACAGACAAAGCAATAAAGCACTCAATATCCACCACTAAGCACCAATAAATTAAAATCTACTGCCCTCTTTGCATTAAATTTCTTTAAAGAAATAAAATAATACAGTTATTTTCCATATCCTCAATCACTTTTCCTTCCTCAAAGAAACGACTATAGTGAACTTGGTGTGCATTATTCCCCTGTGGTTGTAATAACTGAGTATGATTCTTTCCATAAACCATGTTCTTGTTTTGCATTTTAAACTTTACATATAGTACATGGCATTTTGCATTTGGTTTTTAAAAGTAGTACATTTAATGTCTTGGTACATTTTTCTATAGTTCATTAACTTTAACTATCTTACCTTATTCTGATGCCTTATTACCTAACTATTTATCCCTTCTCCAACTGAGGGGCATTTTCATGACCGCCTTTTACACACACACACACACACACACATGCATATGTACACACACACATGATGTGCAAAACAATATTAAATAACATGTGGAGAACAACCAAACTTAAGGCTGTGGTTGCCTCAGGGAATGTAAGGGAACATAAAGGCCATGCTGTATTTATTCATATTATTTTATTACTTTAATAAAAGAACTCTGATAGCAAATATCAACATTTACTAATTCTGGAAGTGTGGATACATATGTTTATCTGATCTATTATTTTATGCTGTTCTGCCATTTGAAGTATTTCATTTATTACTAAAGAGACAGATAGACTGAGGTGTAGTTTTTGGATGCCTAATTCTCCATCTCCTGTCTTTCAGAATACTCAAAACCAGGAAACAATGTCAAAATCAGAGATCTCTTCTAGAAAGTGGAATTGTGATCCAGGAATGAAAAAGAAAGGAGAAGCTGGCCACACATCTCTGTCCCTTGTCAAAGAAATTAAAGAAAATGTGTGAGAATTCTAAAGTATTCTTCAAAATTGAGGATGAGCAGATGGCTCTTGACAATGGAAAAATTTCCAGGACTTTTGCTTCAGAGTAGGATTAATAGAATGAGAGATGCTGAAGTATTGCTGCAAAGGTAGAGGCAAACAAGTTCAGGAGAAGATGACAAACCGTTAGGCAGGCACCTCAAAGGTGACTTCTGCAAGGACTTCTGCTCACCTTCTGCAAGGACTCTCCTGACAGCTGCTACCAGATGGACTGCTCAGCAAGATGTGTGCCTATTTGCAAAACAGAAGCTGAAGGACTTCAGATTATCTGGATACCAACACAAAGGAATGACACTCCATTCTTACCCAGATGTGAAGGAGAAAAATAGAAGCTCTGAACTCAGGAAGCACAGAAAGCCAGTGAAGCACTGGGCTCCTGTGTAGAAATGATGGTCCCTGGGACTAGGCTTAGGTGGGTTGCATAGGTATCTGGGCATTGCTGTTGAGCAGGTGGTCACAGGCAGACTATTTGCAGTCTCTGCATCCCTTGGGGCTTCAGTATCCAAAGATCCTCATTAGTCAAACTTTTTTCCTCTGTTGTGATCATAGGAAGCAGAAATCCTTATTGAGCAAGGCTCAGAGATGAAAAACTTTGCTTTGGTTGATTCTCTCACTTCGAGAGATCAAATGTATGCCACCGTCTTCCCTACACCTTTCTTGGCTACCGTCCACTTCAAGTACATTGCACACCTCCACACATCTTCTTTTGGTTATTGGGTTCTGGTCTTATTTTTTTAGGTATATTTAAAAGCAACATGTCCTAACAACAAAACAGGAACACTGACACTACATTTAAGCTCATAAATACAGTTTCTTTATATGAGTAGATGTATATTACCTGTGTAAATACATGTGATAATATATAATATTATATATCATTATAATATAATATAATTATTTATATATTTTATATATATAAGTATTATATAATATATAATATAATATATAAATGCAACACTAAGTGCTAATTTTATGTATACCTTGTTGAACGTTGTTGTTTGTGCAAATTATGTTTAGCACATTCTAATATGTTCTGCACACTCAAATGTAACAGGCATTTATTCTCTCTGTAGAACTTCACTACCAGATTTTCCCAGTTTAATATTAGTAGCTTTAAAATCTTTTTTTTTCCACATTATAGTCCATGTGTTGAAATAATGGTTCTTGGTTATCAGTATTGTTGCAGTAAATTAGAAATTATCAGAGTAGCATTCAACTTGTGACACAACATATCTTTAAGGATGTGAACATAAGGTTTGGGGCTTGCTTGTTATAACAGCAAATTTTATTTTATTTGACTGTTATCATGAAATTATTAATACAAGGATAGATTTAATAGACTTATTGATCAGAAGGAAGAGCCCAGAGAAAAAGCAATACATAAATAGACAGTTTATTTATTACAGAAGTGGGATTACAATGATTGGATAAACTGATAAAATGGTTCAGGGACATGAAATGAATTTGGATTCCTATCTCTTTTCAAGGTCAAAATTAAACCCTTTGTGGGTTCATGCTTCAAATGTGCTAGGCAAAGTGTAAATCCTTTATTTTGAGGTAATTATGGATACAGAAACAAGACCTATTGAGAGCAAACCATTAAAGAAAATATTGACAAATTCAACTCTAATGAAACTAAGCATTTATGTTCATTCAAAACACATTGCAAATGACGTGCAAGGCAAACCACACACTTATTAAATAAATACCAATGCATGTAACTGACAAAATATTACTATCCCAATTAAATAAAGAATGTTATGAAGTGGCAGTTCAATAGAAATACCATAAACAGATACTTTACAAAAGAGGAAAAATAAACGACCTATAATATGTGAGAAGACTCACTCTCATAATAAGAGAAATGTATTTTTTCTTCCTTTTTTATTGAAGCATTATTTACATACAACTTTACGTTAGTTCCAAGTATATAATCTACTGATTCAATATTTATAAACATTACAAGATGATCATCACAGTAAATCTAGTTACTATCTGTCCCCCTATAAAGTTATTACAATATGATTGACTATATTCCCTATGCTATATATTACATTCCCATGGCTTATTTATTTTTTAACTGGACGTATATACCTCTTAATCTCCTTCACCTATTTCACTCAACCCCCATACGCTCGCCTCTGGAAAACACAAGTTTATTCTCAGTATCTGTGAGTCTGTTTCTCTTTTGTTTGTTCATTTGTTTTTTAGATTCCACATGTAAGTGAAATGATACAGTATTTGTATTTCTCTGTCTGACTTATAGAAGTGAAAATTATTTAAATGATATTTTATACCCACTCAGTTTTCAGAATAAGTGAAACTGTGTTGGAGGTGACTTGGGTCTGAAGAAACTTCTTATGGGAATGAAAACTGGTACAAACACTTAGGAAAACTCTTTGGGAACTACTCAAAGCAGTTTTGGCACACTCTTATACCCAATAATTCCACTCCTAATATAAAACGTTCCCTCATTTATACCAGGAGACACGCATGAGATTATTCAAACAACTTTGTTCATAATAGCAGAAAACTAGCCAACAAAAGTTCCATCCACATCAGAAAGGATAACTATTTTGTGATATTGCCATATACAATATAAAATTATACGGCATAGAAAGTGAATAAGTTAGTGCTACACTCAACAACAGGTTTAAATTGCAAAAGCACAACTTTGCAAAAAATAACAAAGACACAGAATTCATATAGTAAGATTAAGCTTTAAACACTTTCAAGGAAAAGCAAATTTTAAAAAATATGCAATTAATGAATTGTATAGGGACACATACAGAGGTGAAAAAAGGGTGCAGATGAATCCTATTAAAATGCAAGTGTGTAGAGCAAACATAATCAAATACTGTCAATTTCACAGTATTCAATCTAATAGAACACCAAATGAATGATAAATATAGAATTCACGGTAGTGGTTGCCACTGGGATGGGAGATGTGATGTGACAGGGACACTTCTAGTAAAATCTGTGTTTCATTCTTACCTGGTAATAGGTATGTGTGTTTTCATCATATTACTACTCTTTAAGCACTATAGATACGTTTTATACACCACTTCATCTCTGATATTTTAACAAGAAAAGTTGAGGTAAGGATTTTCATATTCAAAAATACACTCTCTCATGTTCTTTGAATATTAAAGTCATGTTTGTCAGACTTTAGAGTGCATCAAAAACTCATAAAGTGCTTATTTATAAAACTCTCATTTGGATGTCTCCCAAAGATTCAAAGTCAATAGTTCTCAAGTGAGATTTGGAAATCAGCAGTTTGAACAAGGTCCTCAGGTGGTCCATCTCTGCAAATATTATGTGAATGTCAATGGAGAAAGCTCTACCCTTGAAGACGCCTCGGGCAGTAGGCAGGGAGCTGTCCTCAAGTTGTGGTGCTGATACAATCCCCTCCCCACCCCCACCCCCCGCCTCCACACTTATGAAGGGCACCTCCTTGATTCTCCTGTAAGACTGCCATCATTTCCCCTAACACACACATCTAAATAGATGCCTTTGTCTGATGGCTTCACAGTTTTGTACTTGTGGAAAAAGTGATGGCCCTTAACTCTATTTGCTTCTCTTTTCTCCTGTTGTATTATACACTTAAACTTTCCTCCACAGAAACACTGTTTCTTTCATAAAGACACATTATAAAGCAGTTCGTAAGAACCCTAATTCAGCCATTCAGTGAATTTTACTCAACAATGTTGCTTGGTGAGGATAACACCTGAGATGAGTAAGAAATAACTGCAAGAAGAGGTAACTAAAGAGATAAGTAGAAACTAAGATACATTCGTGTCCATAAATTAATGAGAAGAAATCAAAGCAAATAAGGTGTCAGAAAATATTAAAAGCCATTACTCTGTTTACCCAATAATTAGTGATTTTATTCTATTGTTCAGATAAGAAGAAGCTGCCAATAGATATTACAGTACAGGTTAACAAATATAAATGCAAAGCAGGTGGAAAAATATATGAGTACAAAAGGATTGCAAGACTTATGACTATAAGCAAGAAGTAGAATACTATGATGTCAGTTAAATGTTATTGAGTACTAATATATGCCAGGCATTGTATTAAGTGTTTTTAGTGTTTATGAGAGTTGACTGTCCAGTGGGATTTAACTCTAGATGATCAGTCTATGGCTTTTATAGAAATTATTTTTCCCACATGAGTAATTAGATTAAGAAGGGGCATATGATCCTATTCTCAATGATGAGACTAAGGAGATATATTCTGGATGACACCATGAAAACATCAGTTATCAACCCACCCGGGGAAGAACAGTCAAGCTTTGGTCTCTGAGCATGATGACCGAGTATGACACTTGCATCTGCTGCCACCACCAGTCCTAGGGCTAATTAATTCCTACCCTCTTATTCTCAGACATTCCCTACCCCTGAAGTCCTTGTAATGAAAAATAATTCTCTTTCCTGTTTGAGAATATAAGTGGCAGGATTTTATTGTCTTATTTTAACTTATGACTTCTTCAGCTTAAAGTTCATATATCTCAAAATCATCTAAAAAAACCACTGAGATAATCTAATTATAACAATGTTATAGATGATGAAACTGTGTATGGTGGATTCTGATATTCCGCCAGGGAGCTACATTTTAATAAAGATAACTGCCAGTAATTATCATGTTGGAGTGATAAAGGTCAGCTGCATTTCCTTACAGGAGGCCAAAGGCTGGGGTAAAATTCGCATGGTCCTAACCATTGGATAAAGTGAAAGTTAGTCTCTACTTATAGCCATGGACTTGATTAACTTCCTTCCCTGCCCTATTCACCTTCTCTCACTTTGTTCTGATAATGCCATGTCTGAAAGTCAACAAAACTTGACTTTGTCAACTTTTGTCAACAAAGTTGTTATACAACAAGATCCTAGGGCTCACGTTCTCCTTGTATGAAACATGACCCCCAAAAACTGAGGTGAGACAGTTGAAGTCATTTGTCAAACATTCTAAATTTAGACAAACAGCAAAATCACAATTCAAGCTCAAGTTGAAATGCACTTAGCCATCATGTTGTGTAATGATTTTAGAAGACCTTGGTGATAGAAGAATTAGGTATTCTGAAACAACAAAACACCTTTCACTTGGCTTAAATATAGAAACACAATCCAAATATGATGAAAAAAATCATTAAAGAAAACTTATCCTACTGATTATTTTTCTCAAGGCTCCTTACATGTCCCTGTTCTTCAGGCTGTAGATGAAGGGGTTCACAATTTGAGGAGCCACAGTGCACATCACTGAAGGCACTGCAGTCTTCCTGGAAGAGTCAGTAACTGAGAACCAATGTATACCCTGGACCCTGTACCACAGAATGAGCTGACAACCAAGAGGTGAGATCCACAGGTGGAAAAGGTTTTATATTTTCTGCCAATAGTTTGCATTCACAAAAGAGAAGAGAAAATTTGAATATAAGAGAACATGATCCCAGAGACAGATATACCACTCAGTACACTAGCCATAAAATTAGCCAGGAGGTTATTGATGTAGTAATCAAAACAGGCGAGTTCGATGACCTGAACAAGTTCACAGAAGAAGTGGGGGATTTCCAAGTCAGCACAGAAGGACAGCTGCCAAGCCATCAGACTGGGGAGCAGGGCATCCACAACGCTAATGCCAAAGGAGAGTAAAATGAACAATCTACAGAGGCAGGGGTTCATGATGATTGTGTATATCAGGGGGTGACAAATGGCCACATAGTGGTGATAGGCCATTGTTGCAAGGAGACAATTTTCAAAACAACACAAACCAGGACAAAGCAGACCTGGCTATGGCAGCCTGTATAAGTGATGTACTGATTCTGTGCTGGGATGTTCAGCAGCATCTCTGGGATTGTGGTTGTGCTTAAACAGATGTCAGTACAGGAAAAATTGTAGAGAAAGAAGTATATAGGGGTGTGGAGGTGGGAGTCAGAGAGGTCAATCAGGACAATGAACAGGTTTGCCAGGATGGTGACCAAGTATGTGGGCAGGAACAAGCAGAAGAGTAGAAGCTGCAATTCTAGATCATCTGTCAATCCCAAGAGACGTAATTCTGAAACATCTGTTTGGTTTCTATTGTTGATGAATCTGTTGGAAAACGTGGGTGACAAGAAATTAAAATGAATGGTCCCTGGACCAGCAGCAGCAGTACCTGGGAACTTGTTAGAAATTCCAATTCTGGGTCCACAGTCCAGACTTACTGATGATAAAAGCTCCAGAAGTAATAGTCAGCAGTTTTTCCCAACAAGCTCTCCAGGTGATTCTGAGATACACTGAAGTTTGAGAACTGCTGCTCTAGAAAAGCGCTCATCTATATTATGAACCCAAATGAATATTCAAATCTTTCTTTCCACTTATTTCTCTCTCCATCCTTCTTCTCTCCCTCTTCCTCTTCCCTGTACTCACTTAATCAGCCAGTACTTTATTGAGCAATGACTAACACATTGGGTGAGCTTTGAGAATGAAATAAAGAAGACATGGCTTTCTTCCACCAGAATTATTCCACATCTTCAAACAATCAGAAATGTAAGAATAAAATTACTAAATCTGTTTTATCTTTAGGGATGTTGCTCCCCTAAGGTGATAAGTGACATAGGATCAAAAACAAAAGATCAAGCAAAGATCCCAGCTGAATGGGAGAAAGGATGAAATGCATTGGCTCTTAAAAAGACAGATAAAAGTAACAATTTGTTTGTCTTCAGAAGACAGAGACTTGTAAGATAGCACTAGAACTGTGTGTCCTAACAGCCAGGCCCCTGTGCAGTCGTAGTCCTCCTTCCCATGAAGGACACACAAGTGGCCATCAGAGGATCAATTACTTGGTGTAATACTAGACTCAGACACTCTGAATTTAATCCAGGCTCCAACACTTGCTTTCTGAATGGGGAAAAATCTTTAACTGTATGGGAAGCCCAGTGTTCTTGTTTGTATATTGGGAACAATCATAAAACTTTGTGGTGGTGTTGCAATGATAAATGAATAGGCTTAAGGCAACCAGCACAGTGCTCAGCATATGGGAGCCTTACTGTGAATTTACTATTGTGATTTTTTTTTCCTGCAATGAACAAAGCATCTGGCATGTTTCGCTCCTAGGAGTGAAGTGGTTTGGTGGGGTAAGTTGATCAAAGAGGAAAGAAAGAGAGAACATCCTTAGCACGATAATTAAAATTTCAGGGACCTTAGTTATACAGGAAAATGAAGAAAATGATAATGATATCAATATTCATTTGGCATGGACATAAAGCAATTAAAATTAATTAGGTAATAAAATAAATTAGATATGTGGATCAGTACAAGCAATGAAAACGTACAGGAGAAAATATTGTTTGACACAAAGTCTACAGCATGAGAAATTTTAAAATACTTTTTAATCTACATATGTATATTTATTTTTATTATGGATTATTCAAGCATAACCAAAAAGTATAGAGAATAATAATGAAGGACTGGGTACCCACCAGTCAATATTATCAAATTCACACTCTTCACCACCGTTTCTTTAGGCATCTTCGTTGCAATAAACAATACATATTATTGAAGACCCCACATCAAGCATTTGTACAATTTTTATTCTTTTCCTTCCCTGAGGAAACCATTACACTGGCTGGATATACATTATCCATCTGCAATTTTTTTATACTTGCCATTATTCTTTCATAAGAAAATGATTGTTTTTCATTTTAAAAGTGGCGTATATTAGCACAATCATACTGTGCAAGTCAGTTTACAAATGGAGTTTGTACTTAATATATTTTTATTAATGTTGATACATTCAGTTCTTCTTCATTCATTTTAGCTACCAGAGAGTGTTTCATTACATTGTTACATCACAATTTATTTCTCCATTCCCTAGCTGATAGATATTTATGGACACAAATACAATATGAAACCATGCCTGAGGATACCATCACATTGGTGTTGTCTCTGTGAACGGAATGAGGGGAATGAAGGTGAACAGAAAGAAGGAGTTTTCTGTATGTATACTATGTTGTAACTTTATACAAAACAGGTATAGCAGAATGCCAACATATGTTAATTCTGGAAAGGGGTGGGTGGTGGCATTTTAAAATTATTCTTACTATATCTATGCTGTTCTTATAATTTAAAATATTCAGTAGTTTTATAAAGAGGAACATGTAGATAAGAGAAGTAGTCTGCTCTGTCCATCTGGGTCTACGCTTCCTTCTCCAGAGTCCTCACGGCCAGGCAACAAAGATGACACTAAAGCCTTTCTGTGCAAAGATGTATGGGAAGATAATGGGAAGATAAGGTGAAGCTGACTAACATCTCTTCCCTCCACCACCACAAAGATGCAAGTTAATATTAGAGAATTTTATAACAGTCATGTTTGTGAAGGGGAGAATTCAATCTCAAAAGTGAAGTGATTCCTCTTATTATATAGATGGAGAGAAGACTAGCAGAAAGAGACCTGTGTGAGTATTGTTGCAAAGGTACAAAAGAATATGTCAAAATTATGGCATACAGGCAGGAATTCAGTGGAGCACTTAGCGTTGGTCATCTTAGGAATGGATTCTCTTTACAACAGTGCAGTGATTAAACTGTAGTAAACACCTACCTTCATGTCCAAAGCACTGTCTAAGGGACTTTAGGTAACCTGGCTGGCATCATTGTTGGATGATATTTGGAATTTTCCTTGGATATTCAATGACGGAGATAGAGGATCTGTCTCTAAGAAGGGCAAGGTGACCAAGTGAAGTCCCAGGCTTCTAGGCAAGAAGCATCATCACTGGGAGGTGGCTCAGGTGTTGCTTCCTGCTGGGCAGGGCTGTTGAGTGAGGTGGAGACTCACAGACTCTTTTCAGTCTCTGAAACCCAGGGGGTTCAATATCCAAAGCTCCTCATTAGACAAACACTTTTATTGTTATTTACATTCCAGGGCAGCGTAAATCCCTATAGACCAAGATTATAGAAGGGAGGATTTCAAGATGACTGATTCCTTGATCTTGCAAGACCAGGTGTACGCTGTCCAGCTCTCTCTACCTGTTTCTGCTCACCTCCATGTCACATACCTTGCACACATGGACACACCATCCCTCTCTAACTGGATACCAATCTTCATTTTTTAGGTACAATCAATGACATCTCTATCTGATTAATGATATCAGGAAATTGAATTCTAACTTTCAGTGTGAAACACAGTTATGTATTTGGGTATAAAACATATATTTATAAATAAATCTAAGCTATTGTAAAATGCAAACACTCAAAAATCTTTCCTTCAAAGAGTCATTGAATATTTCCTGAATCTTAATCTTCACTCTATGTATTTTATACAGCAGATTCTAATCTATAATCTGTAATTAATTCTGTGATCATTGTAGACAGACTTTAGAATTTTATAAGCATCCTTTCCAATTTCATCACAGTAGTTTCAGTGTACATTTTAATTTTACATTAGTTTATTGTAGGTTGAAATTATGACACTTCATTTTTAATAGAGTTATGAAAAATTATAACATCACTGCCAAAGCCATAGTATACTAGTTCATCCATACTCTCAGAAGAATGAATGACATTTCAGTTATAACCTAACAGGTGAAGATGCTGCTCCCTGTTAACACATAGCTACAAAATTTTCATCATTAATGAATTTAATATGTCAATGTGTTTATCAATTTAATTTGCACGTGTTAATGCTTTCTAAATGAACTTTGATTTTTAATCAATAGAGTTATTCATATAGTATTTGAAATCAACATGAAGCAAGATGGTATTCAAATGTTACCCATTCACTTTAACACACTAAATTATAGAGAAAGTATAAAAATACATATCTGCTCTCATAAAACAAGAGAAAGCTTTCCATATACCACCAAAAACACAAAGGGTGAGTGAACCAAAGCCAAGGGGCTCTATGAATTTACTTAGAAAATACAAGGAAAAGGATATCCTCTATCTCATTTTGTAAGGCCAGCACAACATAGAAGCCTAAAGCACACAAGTTTAGCAGAAGAAAGGAAAATCACAAGGCACTCTCATTCCTGCAACATAACTCACAAAATTTCACAAAACTGAATATAACCAAGAATGAAAATGGATGACGCATTCTGCCAAATTCAGTTTTACCCCAGGAATACACGATTGCTTTTGTTCCACATGACCACAGTGTTCACTCTCGCAGTTCTTTCAAGCCTTTATTGGAGTATCAATTTCTCAGCGAGTCTTCTTGCTCTGCTGTGTAAAATTGCATCACCTTTACATATTCTTGCCCTCTTAGAGAGGTATATTCACCATCTATCAGTCAATATTTTTCTTATGGCATAAGAGTAGGCTACTAGGAAGTAAACACAGAGGCAGAGATTAGCATGAAGAGGTTTATTGGGGGTTCTCCCTGGATTAGCCCCTGTGGAAAAGGAGAATGTGGGATTGGGCAGAGAGAAAGGGAAATACAATGGAATCTCAATGTCAAACTCCCCTGATCCTGCAGGGAGTTCCATAAACTGGAATGTCCTTTCTGAGTTGTTCCAAGTTGGGGCCAGAAGACCAGGTCTTTAAACACCTGCTCTGATCAGTCATTAGATGCAGCCCTGGGAAGAGGGAGTTACCTTAGGTGCAGTGACTCTCATCTGAGGGGTCATCCCAAAGGGGACTTACAGTGAAAGTCTGTCTACCAGCAGCACTCCTAGAAGCCAGTGGTAATAATTGCCTCCTTCATGAAAGAGGATAGAGATGACACATCAAAGTGTGCCACAAACTTATCTCTCTTGTATATCACTTGCTTCTTTTCTCATGGATGATTACTTTATGAGCACTGGGGTTTCTCTTTTAGTGCACAGTTTCATCATCAGCACTTATGACAGGGCCTGGCAACAGTGTGATTTCAACTAATATTTGTTGAATAAATAAATGTATGTATCAGAACTCCTGAATATGATTTTACACACTTACAGGGTAAAGAGCAAAACATGATTATTTTCAATAAATGAAGAAAAAGCACTTGAATAAAATGCAACATCCTTCCATGATGATAAAAATAGAGATGTAAGAATAGAAGAAGCTACTTTAACTCCAGAAAGGGTGTTTCAGAAATAATCTACAGTAAATGAAATACCCAATAGTCAAATACTTAAAAGATTCCCTTTAAAATCAAGAACAATATATAGCAGATGCTAATACTGCTTTCAATCAAACGAGATAGTGCAGGTTTGAGATATTGAGAGCAAATAAATGTATAACTGTCAACAGATAATAAGAGCATCTAGGTAAAAAAAATGCCAAAGAATATATAGACAATTTATTAAAGTAACAACAGAATGTAGTAAGGTTGCTGGAAGCAAAACACTATACAAATGTCAATTACATGTCTTTCCAAAGCAAAATTCATTTAGAAAGTTCAATTTGTAAAAGACACTTTTAGCAAAACATCAGATAAAAACCTGGAAAGAGTTCTAAGAAAAACCTGTGAAAGCACACTGTGGGAAAATAACATTTCACTGAAGGAGAATAAAGAAGACCAAAAGATGGAAAGAGAATATTCTAATTTTGGACAGATAGCCACAATATCATAGAGATGTCAATTTTACTCAAATAGTTTTATAGATTTAAGGCAAATCTTGGATTTTATTGTACTTGAGAAGCTGATTTCAAAATTTATATGACAGAGCATTGGAAGAAAATCATTTGACTTGGCAAATAAGAACAAAGTGAAGTACTTGCCTTATCAAATATCAAAATATTATGGAGCTATAGTAACTAAAATGGTATGGTTCTAAAACACATAGAAAAATAGTACTAATTGATGCCTCACCTATATGAAAATTTTATTGAGGACAGAGGAGGCATTGGGCACTTTATGACAATGTGCCAGGTGATCCAGCAACCTTACTTCTGTGTTATATCCAAAGGAATTGAAATCACAATCTTGTAGAGATAGCTGCATTCTCATGTTCATTGCAGCATTATTCACAATAACCAAGTTATGAAAGCAACCTAAGTGTCTGTCAACACGTGAATGGATAAAGGAATAATACAATATTATTCCATTGAATACCTTATTGTATATCCATGGGAAAGAAGGAAATCCCTTCATTTGAGGCAACTTGGATGAAACTTGAAGGCATTACGCTAAGTGAAATGTCAAACAGGGAAAAATAAACACTGTATGACATCATTTGCATGTGGAATCTAAAAAAGTCAAACTCATAGAAACAGAGTAGAATGGTGGTTACCAGGACCTCAGAGGTGGAGGAAATGGGAAAACATTGGTCAAAGTGTACAAACTTCCAGTTACAAGATTAAGTTCTGAGGATCTAATGTGCCACATGATGATTATAACTAATAAGGCTGTATTATATACTTGAATATTGATAAGAGAGTAGATCTTAAATCTTCTCACCACTAAAAAGAAGTACTAACTACACAATAGGATGGAGGTTTTAGCTACGTTATGGTGTTAATAATTTGGCAATATATATACATGTATCAAATCAATACATTGTATGCCTTAATATTACACAATTTTATATGTCAATTATATATCAATAAAGATGGGAAAAGATGATCAAACACTGAAAATCAAATACTGGCTGCATTAATTCAATTACTGTCACCATGGTTACATTGCCTCCTCCTTTTCTCTGTGTCATTTCCACTTCTGTCTGTCTTATAAAGATGCATGTGATCATAATTAGGGACTAAGCAAATAATCTGACATAAGGTCATCCTCTACAAAGACCCTAATTCCAACTAAGTAACATTTACCCTTTCATCATATGATACTAATAAGTTAGTGGAAATGGGATAGGGACAAATTGTGTTAACGGCCATTATTCACCTGCTAAAGAGATATCTTCTGGTTGACACCATGGAAAATTTATAGTCATCTGACTCAAAGGACAGTCAGAGTTTGGTACCTGAGAGTCATGTACACATATGGCATCTCCATATGGTGCCACCACTTTGTGACTCTGAGGAGATCCAGTCCTAAGACAAGACAACACATGGAGGATTGAATTAATCCCTATTCACCTGTTTCTATCCATCCCTTACCTCTAAAGTCCTTATAGTGAAAGATAACTCTCTTTATTGTTTGGGCATATTAGAGTTACAGATTCCTTTTCTTATTAGAACTGAAGGCTTCCTCACTGACGAAATTCAAATATCTCAAATTATCTCAAACCACTGAGATAATCTAATTATGCAAATTTCATAAATAATGAAACTGAGTATAGTAGATGCTATTGTTCCTCATAAGGATATGATTTACCAGTGAACAATCTAATTAATCACTAAATAGATGTGTAAAAGGCCAGCTCCCTTGCTCCACTGTAGGACTAATTCCAGGGTGCAAGTGACGCAGTGCTATCATGGGATCAGGTGGAAGCTAGTCTCTAGAAATGACCACAGCCTTGCTTCACAACCTTCCTTGTCCAGCTCACCTTCTGCAACTTTCCTTCTTTTGAGCGATCAAAAAAAAAATCACTAATAAGCCAGATAGAGAAAGACGAACTCTGTATGACTCCACTCATAGGTGGAAGTCAAACATATAGGCAAAGAGAACTGATTGGTGGTTTCCAGAGGAAAGGAGGGTTGGGGGAGGGCACAAAGGGTGAAGTGGTGTACCTACAACATGACTGACAATAATGTACAACTGAAATTCCACAAGGTTGTAAACTATCATAATCTTAATAAAAAGTTAAAAAAAATCACTAAAAGTAGAACTCTTGCCTCAGGCTCTGCCTCTTTAGAACCTGAGCAAAGAAATTGAGTTTGGAGAACTGAAATCATGTGTCAAACACTATAGATCTAGACAAAAAGTAAAGACAAGTTTCAACCACAAGTTAAAAATAACTTGGCCATTATGTTGTCTAGCCATTTTAGAAGAAGTTGGTGATGAAAGAAACATGCCTTATAGTTCACCAAGGATTCTTATCACTTTGCTTCGCTCTGGAAACCCTAGCCCTAAGTAGATGGCACAATATCAGAAAAGAAGGTATCCCACTGATGAGTTTCCTCAAGGCTCCTTTCATGTCCCTGTTCCTCAGGCTGTAGATGAAGGGATTCATCATTTGAGGAACTACAATGTACATCACTGAAGCCACTGCAGTCTTCCTGGAAGACTCAGTCACTACAGAACTAAAGTACACTCCAAAAACGGTCCCGTAGAACAAGGAAACAACTGAGAGGTGAGACCCACAGGTGGAAAAAGCTTTAAGCTTTCTGCCTGCTGACAGCATTCTCAAAACAGAGGAGACAATTTGAGTATAAGAGAAAATGATCCCAAAGAGAGGAATACCACCAAATAGACCACCCACAAAATATACCAGGATGTTATTGATGAGTGTATCAGAACAGGCGAGCTTGAGGACCTGAGCAAGTTCACAGAAGAAGTGAGGGGTTTCCAGGTCCTTGCAGAAGGACAGCTGCAACACCATCAGACTGTGGAGCAAGGCAACCACAGTGCTAAGGAACAGAGAGAGCAGAATCAGCAGAGCACAGAGTTGGGGGTTCATGGTGACCGTGTACCTCAAGGGATGACAAATGGCCACATAGCGATTGTAGGCCATTGCTGTAAGAAGAAAATTTTCAAATCCACCAAAACCCAGGACACAACCAATCTGGGTGAGAAGGCCTATATAAGTGATGCCCTGATTCTGTGCTTGTATCTTCAGCAGCATCTTTGGGATTGTAGTTGTGCTTATACAGATGTCAGTAAAGGACAGATTGGTGGGAAAAAAGTACATGGGAGTGTGGAGGTGGGAGTCAGAGATGACAGCCAGAAAGATGAACAGGTTTCCGAGGACGGTGACCAGGTACATGGACAAGAACAGGCAGAAGAGGAGAGGCTGTAGTTCTGGATCATCTGTCAATCCCAGTAGGAGAAGTTTTGGAACATCTGTGTGATTTCTGGGTTCCACATTGTTGATGAATCTGATGGAAAGATGGAATGAAAAGAAAATACAATGAATGGTCCCTGGATAAATAGCAGAAACATCAACTGGGAACTGGTTAGAAATGAATAATCATGGCATCACTCCAGACTTACTGCTGATAAACTCTGGGGTGAGGACCAGCAGTCTGTTTTAATCAGCCCTCCAGATGAGTTTAATATATGCTAAAGCCTCTGATCTAGTGCTTAAATAAAAATAAAAAACGATGTATGTTGAGAACCCAAGAAAATATATAAATCTTTCCCACTGCTAATTTTTCCCTCCATCATCATCTCTAACTCTTCCTCTTCCCTCCACTCCCTTTCTTGCATCAAATATTTATTGATCACCAACTCTGTTTTCCACCTTGTGCCAAGTGCTGAGACTGAAATAAAGAATAAGGTATGATGTTTCCTTCAAAAATCTTCCTTGCCTTCAAACAAACACAAAGACAAGAATGAAGTTATAAATCTTGTAGAGATGGTTCCCAATTTGGCATGCCTCAGAAACATCAGAAGTGCTTGTCAAATTATAAATGGGTTGGATCATACTATCAGTCATTTATTCATGGGAAACTTAGGTAAGATGAGGTAACGTCATGGATAAGAAGTACATGGTAGCTCATGGCAAAGACTATGTCTGAAATCAGATCATCTGAAGTCTGAGGTGACTCTCTTGACCAATCATTGCTAATGTCTTTTGGTGATGCAGAATTAGAACTCCTAAACCAACACTCAGATTTCATAATTACTCCTTAAAATTGTAATACTTCATCCTGAAAAATGACCACAATCTTTTCACGTCCCAACACAAGATATGTCCACCTCTACTCAGGATGTATTGTGTGGCAGGTGTGTGGCATCCATCCAAGTATATGCTCTGTTACCTATAAATTTGAATCTCATAAGACTCCCCCATGGAGCTAATTACCTCCATTAACAATTAATTCTAAGAGAAGCTGGGCAAACGCCCATGACATTCTCTGACCCAACCTAAGGGAAATCACCTAAGTGGTAGATGGCATATCATTAAAAAAAAAAAAGAAACAGCTAAATGAGAGAAAGAATGAAACACACAGGCTTCTAGAAATAGATGAAACTAGCAGAAATTTTTGGCCCTTGAAAGACAGAGAATTACAAGATAAGACAGACTTATATGATACTCATAAAATAATCACGTATTTTAACAAGAGTGTCCCTGTAGAGCAGTGGGTCTCCACGACCTGGGGGAGACGGAAAAGGCCAGGACAGTCTTTATCACTTCGTATATTACTTAGACTCAAACCCTGAATTTAATCCAGACCAGCACTTTCTTAGTGAAGGGGGGAAAATATTCACCTGTACAGAAACCTGATGTCCTCATTTGTATAATGGAAACTATCATATAATATGTTGCAATGGTGAGAAATGAATGGAGCAAAAACATCCAACAGAGCACTTAGCATATGGGACCCTTGTAGTGACATTTCCTATTGTGTTATTTTTTAATGCCATGAATAACAACTCCTGGCACATTTCACTCCTCAGAAGAAAGCAATGGGGTAGGACAAGTTGAGGAAAGAAAATAAGAGAGAACATCCCTAGACGATAACTGAAATTTTCAGGGAAATGTTTATGAGTTGAAACTCTGGCTGGGAACCTTTATCATGTAGAAAAGGAATGAAGGAAACATCAATGATATCAATATTCTTTTGAAATGGACACATAATGAAAAATATAGCAGTTAAATGAATTAAATAATAAAATAAATTAGATATACTTATGACTAAAAACAATGAAGAACTCTAAGAGAAATATTTTCAAATGAAATAAAGTGTACATCATTGGAAATTTTTAAATATATTCCGAACCTTCACAAGTAATAATTCATAATAAAAACCTACCCAGGTTTATTTTTATTATGGATTATTCAAATAAAAAAAATACAGAGATAACAATGAAGGACTGGGTATCTGCCAATCAACAGTATAAACTGTGCACACTTCACCATCTTCATTCTAGGTGTTTTTATTGACATAAACAATACAGGTACATATGAAGCCCCCACATCATGTATCTGAACAATCTTGATTCTTTCCCTTCCCCAGAGGAACCACTACAAGAACTTCGCAGATATTATTCTCCTGCAATTTTTACTATAATTAGTATTATTGTGCCCTGCATAGTTGTGTTGTTTTGAATTTTGAAAGTTTTATATAAACCGAACTACATAATACATGCAATTTACATTTGGCATTTTTATGTGATTGATCTTTTCTTTATTGTTGAAATATTTAATTTTGCTTTATTAATTTTAATTACTGGAGAGTATTCTACTATATTGTTACATCATGCTTTATTTCCCCATTCCCTAACTGATAAGTATTATGGTTAATTCTTTTCATCCTAATATCGATTATGAATATTCATACAACAGATATGCATGGGGGATACCATCACACTCTGGATGATGTTGTCTCTAGGAAGGGGAGAATGATAACTGAGGAGAATACAAAAGAGATGGCTTCTATATGCATATTATTTTGTTAGTTTATAAAGAAGACCTGAAGCAGATATAGCAGAATGTCAACATTTGTTAATTCTGGAATAAGTGAGGGACGATCATACACATAATTTTTATGATACTATCTCTTCTTGTATAAAATAGATGGTGATTACCCCCAGTCTGGGGAAGAGGTTAAGCGATCAACTCTGGACCCAGAGGGAGGGTTCGAATCCCAGCTCTGCCACTTACTGGTTGTGTCACCGGATGAGTCCCAGTACCTGTGTGGGCTTCGGTTTCCCCACCTGTAAGATGGGAATCATGACCACTCCTACATCACAGGAGTCAACCTCCTGGTGTTCATAAAGCCTTTCACACAGGGCCCAGCTGGTCCTCCAGCTTGCTGTCCCGTGCTCAGCGCTGGGACAGGGCACAGAGTGATGGGAGAGGATGGGTTCCCGGAGGAGGCACCCACCATGGGGAGGGCCAGGTGGAGAGTTGGGGAGGGGTCACAGCACGTGCAAAGGCCCCAGGGGAGATGGCAGGGCCAGTGGACTCTGCAGTGGCCGAGTGGGGCTGGAGCTCAGAGGGTAAACGGAGTCTTTACACTTTTTAGCTAATACAGTCAATCATCATTATTTGTGAATTCCGTACTTGTGAATTTACCTACTAGCTACAGTTTCTTTGGAACACCAAAATCACTTTTTGTGGGACTTTTACAGTCATTCACAGGCGTGTACTGAGCCACAGAAAGATAATCTCCCAACGCCATCCCCAGGCGAGGCAGAGCTCTGTCTTATCTCATCGCGTTTTGTAAGCAAGCGTCCTTTTCTCAGTCTGTTTAGTGCCGCATTTTTCTCATTTTGGTGCTTTTTGTTGGTGATTTTGCTCTTCAAAATGGCCCTGAAACATAGTGCTGAGTGCTGTCTTGTGTCCCTCAGCACAAGAAGGCTCTGACGTCCCCTGTGGAGAAATTCCACGTGGGGTGAGCTTCATTCAGGCATGAGTGACGGGGCCGTCAGCCTTGAGTTCACTGTTAACACTCAGCAAATGTAGGAAATAAGGTGTCTTTCCTTAGAAACACGCATAAAACAGGGTCTTGTATTGACCGGTTGGTGAACATACTGTGACCAGAGGCTCACAGAAACCTAACCCCGTATTTCCTCCAGGAGCCATGGTTCAGCATCCGCTAATTCGGTGTTTGCGACAACTTTATATGCCATAACGACCCTGAATAACAAGAAGATCTCGAATAACAAAGTGCTGACCATGTGCTGTTCCAGGAGCTTCATTTACCTTTAGTCCCCAAGTCTCCTAGTGAGGGAGAAACTGTTGTTGTCCCCATGGAACAGAGCGGGAGATTGAGGCCCAGAGAGGACGTGACTTGCTTGGCGTCCGCGGTGGGAAGGCTGCGGTCAGGCTCGGCTCAGGCTTGACGAGGAGGAGGTGGGCGGGCGAGGCCGGCAGGGACCAGATCACACATGCGGCCCGAGGGCAGCAGGGTGCCATGCACGGCCAGGGAGGCACCTGCCACCCCGCTCCCCGATACCCTGTTCTTGGGGGCTATGGGTGATGGGGACTGGAGGCCGGGGACTCTTGAAGGATGCTGGTCCAGCTGGGCTTCCCCTGCTGCCAGGTCCCCTGCCCATGGAGGCCATTGAGAAGATGGCCAGCCTGTGCATGAGAGACCCGGATGAGGAGGAGGAGGGCACGGACGAGGAGGACGTGGAGGCTGATGACGACCTGCTGGTGAGCGCCCTGGGTCGGGTGGGGGGCCCCCTCCTGTGGCTGTCCTGTCCAGCGGGTCCTCACCCCCAGGCCCCCGCCCACTGTGTGTCCCTAGGCGGAACTGGATGAGGTCCTCGGGGAGGAGCAGAAGGCTCTGGAGCCACGCCCTCCCGTGGTCCAGGTAAGTGCCACTGGCCCTGCTCACTACAGCCTGGGGTCCAGGCCCTCCCCTGCCCCTCGCAGCCGTGTGACCTTGGGCAGGGACAGGACAGCTGCACTGGGAACAGGTGTGCTAGGAAGGCATCCAGGTAAGTCTTTCTGTGTCTCCACAGACCCAGGAAATAGAAATAAAGGAAAATCTGATCAAATCCATTTCCCGTGACCACACAAGAATTCCAGTAAATGTCAGGAAAATTTCTAACAGTCATCATGTTTGAGAAGGGGCAGATATCTGCTCTGGAGGATAAAGGATTACTCCACTTTGTACAGAAATTGGGAAACTAGCAGATTGAGAACTGGCTGAGTATTGGTACAAACATACATGGGAACTTGTCAACAAGAAGACAGGTTGAAGTCCAATGGACATTTGGATCTAATCATTTCGTGCATGTATTCTCATTGCTTCCTATAGATATATTTGTGGTAAAACACCTGTTCTCCTTACCAAAGCATTAGCTAAGGGACTTTAAGTACCTGACTGGCATCACTGTGGAATGATGCTTGATATGTCACCTGGATATTGACGACAGAAGATATGTCTTCAAGAAGGATAGGGAGACCAAGTTAGGCAATGGGCTCCTGGCCAAGAAGGATCATCTCTGGATGTAGCCTCAGGTGTGTTTCTTCCTGATCAGGAAAGAGCTCTTGTATGATGAGGTTTTCACAGGCTGAATCTTTACAGTCTCTATATCCTCGGGGAATCAAAATCCAAAGCTCCTCATTAAACAAGTATTTTTAGTTGTCGTTCTGATCCCTGGACACTGAAAATCCTTAAAGACCAAGATTGCAGAAGAAATTCACGATGGCTAATCCCTGATGCTGTGAGTCCATGTGTACAGCATTCAATGTTCACCTCCATTTTACATGCTTTGCACATATGTACATACACTCCTTTGTTAATGAAATCTAGGCTTCTTTTTCTCTTTTTATTATTTTATTGGGGTTATATTGGCTTGCAATATTATGTAAATTTCAGGTGCACATCACTATACTTCAGTTTCTGTACAGACTGCATCATGTTCACCACCAATGGTACAGTTTTTATCTGTCACCCTATGTATGTGACTTTTTACCCCTTTCACCCTCCTCCCACCCCTTCTCTTATGATAACCAGGAATCTATTCTTATCTATGTGTTTGTTTATCTTCCACGTATGGGTGAGATCATATGGTATTTGCCTTTCTCTGTCTGACTTATTTCACTCAAAATAATGCCCTCAAGTTCCATCCATGTTGTTGCAAATGGCACAATTTTGTCCTTTTTATGGCTGAGTAGTATTGCATGGTATATATATGCACCAGATCTTTATTCATTCATTGATAGGCTCTTGGGTTGATTCCATGTCTCGGCTATTGTGAATAATGCTGCAATGAACATAGGGGTGCATATATCATTTTGAATTGTTTATTTCATTTTCTTTGGATAAATACCCAGTAGCAGGATAGCTGGATTGTATAGTATTTCTATTCTTAATTTTTTGAGAAATCTGTATAGTGTTTTCCATAGTGGCTGCACCAGTCTGCATTCCCACCATCAGTATATGAGGGTTCCCTTTTCTCCACGTCCTCTCCAACACTTGTTATTTCTTGTATTCTTAATTTTAGCCATTCTGATGGGTGTGAGGTGATATCTCATTGCAGTTTTGATTTGCATTTTCCTAGTAATTAGTGGCGTTGAACATTTTTTCATTTGCCACTTGGCCATCTGTGTATCTTCTTTGGAAAATGTCTGTTCATATCCTCTGCCCATTTTTTAATAGGGTTATTCAATTTGTTTTTGTTCAGTTGTATGAGCTCTTTATGTATGTTGGAAATTAACCCCTTGTTGGATATATAATTTGCAAATATGATCTCCCCGTTGGTGGGTTGTCCTTTCATTTTTGTTGATGATTTTTTTGCCTTGCAGAAGCTTTTAAGTCTGATGTAGCCCCAGTTGTTTATTTTTCTTCTGTTTCTGTTGCTTGAGTAGGCCTGGTATTCAAAAAGATACTGCTAAGACAGATGTCAAAGAGTTTACTGCCTATACTTTTTTCTAGTAATTTTGTGGTTTCAGGTCTTACATTCATATCTCTACACCATTTAGGTTAATTTTTGTGTGTGGTGTAAAATAATGGTGAACTTTCATTATTTTGTACATGGCTGTCCAATTTTCCCAACACTATTTAATAAAGAGACTTTCCTTTCTCCATCGAATACTCTTAACTCCTGTGTCAAATACTAGCTGTCCATAGATGTGCAGTTTTATTTCTTGGCTCTCAATTCTGTTCCTTTGATCTATGTGTCTGTTTTTGTGCCAGTACCATGCTTTTGTGATTACTATAGCTTTGTAGTATATTTTGAAGTAAGGCAGTGTGATACCTCCAGCTTTGTGTTTATTCTCACAATTGCTATGGCTGTTTGGGGTCTTTTGTTTTCCATATAAATTTTAGGATTCTTTGTTCTATTTCCATGAAGAATGTCATTGGTATTCTGATTGGGATTGCATTTAATCTGTGGCTTTCTTTAGGTAAAATGGACATATTAACTATGTTCTTCCAAACCATGACCATAGAATATCTTTCCATTTGTTTCTGACTTCTTCGATTTTTTTCAAGAGTGTCTTATCATTTTCAGTTGATAGGTCTTTCACCAGCTTGGTTATATTTATTACTCGGTGTCTTATTCTTTTTGTTGTGATTGTAAATATGATTGTATTCTTTATTTGTCTTTCTGCTGCTTCATTGTTAGTGTATAGAAATGCAACTGAGTTTTGTATGTTGATTTTGTACCTGCAAATTTACTGTATTTGCTTATTCTTCCTAAGAGGTTTTTGGTGGATACTTTAGGGTTTTCTATATATGGAATCATGTCATCCACAAATAGCGATGCGTTTACTTCTTCCTTTCCTATTTAGATCCCTTTTCTTTCTTTTTCTTGCCTGATTGCTCTGGCTAAAACTTCCAATACTACGTTGAATAAGACTGGTGAAAATGAGCATCCTTGTCTTGTTCCTGCTCTCAGAGCAATAGCTTTCAGTTTTTCACCATTGAGTATGAAGTTGGCTTGGGTTTGTCACATATGGCCTTTATTATGTTGAAGTAACTTTCTTGTATACCCATTTTATTGAGGGTTTTTATCATTGTTGGTCAAATGATTTCTCTCCCTCTATTAAGATGATAATGTGATTTCTGTTCTTTATTTAGTTAATGTGGTGTATCACATTGTTCAGTTTGAGGATATTCAAACTATCTATGCATCCTTGGAATTGATCCCACTTGATCAAGGAACACGATCCATCAAATGTATTGTTGTATTCCATTTGCTTATGTTTTGTTGAGGACTTTTGCATCTGCGTTCATCAGCAATAGTGGTCTGTAATTTTCACTCTTTGTATTTTCCTTGTCTGGTTTTGGTATCAATGCAATTTTGGCCCTTTTGAATGAGTTAAGAAGGATCCAGTCCTCTTCAATGTTTCAGAATAGTTTGGAATGATGGGTATTAAATCTTCTTTGAATTTTTGGTAGAATTGTTAAGAGAAGCCATCTGGTCCTTGACGTTTATTTTTTGGGAGGTTTTTGATTACTGTTTTAATCTCTTTACTTGTGATTGGTCTATTCAGATTCTCTATTTCTTCTTGGTTCAGTTTTTGGAGGTTGTATGAGTCTAAGAATTTATCTGCTTATTCTAGATTGTCCAATTTGTTGCCATTGTTTTTCATTGTGTTCTCTTATAATCCTTTGTATTTCTGTGGTATCTGTTGTGATTTCTCCTCTTTCATTTCTAATTTTATTTATTTGAGGCTTTTTCCTTTTTTCCTTGAGACTTTTTAGGCTAAGGGTTTGTCAGTTTTGTTTATCTTCTCAAAGAATCAGCTCTTAATTTCGTTGATCCTTTCTAATGGGTCTTTTTTTTAGTTCTTTTTTTTTTTTAAAGATTGGCACCTGAGCTAACATCTGTTGCCAATCATATTTTCTTTTTCTTTTCTTCTTTCTACTCCCCAAAGCCCCCCAATACATAGTTGTATATTCTAGTTGTAGGTCCTTCTGGTTCTTCTGTTTTTTTTTTTTAAATTTCAGTTTCATTTAGTTCTACTCTAATCTTTTATTATTTTCCCCTTCTGCTGACTTTGAGCTTTGTTTTTCATTTTATAGTTCTGTTAGGATTAGTTTAAGATTGCTTATTTGAGATTTTTCTTGTTTCTTAAGATGGGCCAGTATTGCTATGAATTTCCCTCTTAGGATTGCTTTTGCTGCATCTCATTTGAGTTGGTATGGTGTATTTTCATTTTCATTTGTCTGTAGATATTTATTTCTCCTTTAATTTCTTCAATGATCCATTGGTTGTTCAGTTGCTTGTTATTTAGTCTCCACATGTTGGTCACTTTCCCAGCTTTTTGCTTGTAGTTGATTTCTAGTTTCATAGCATTATGGTTGGAAAAGATGCTTGATATGATTTCTGTCTTCTTAAATTTATTGAGGTTGCCTTGTTTCCCAGCATATGGTGCATCTTTGAGAATGTTCCATTTCTACTTGAGAAGAATGTGTATTCTGCTGATTTTGGATACAGTGTTCTGTATATATCTATTAAGTCTATCTGCTCTAGTTTTTCACTTATTTCCACTAGTCCCTTGTTGACTTCTGTCCAGTTGATCTATCCATTGATGACAATGGTGTGCTCAGTCCCCTTATATTATTGTGTTGCTGTTAATGTCTACTTTTAGGTCAATTAATAGTCACTTTATGTACTTAATTGCTTCTGTGTTAGGCGCATATATAATTATAAGTGTTATTTCCTCTTGGTGGAGTGTCCTTTTCATCATTACATACTGCACTTCTTTGTCTCTCTTTGTCATTTTTATGTTGAAGTCTACTTTGTCTAATATAAGTATGGCAATACTTCCTTTCTTTTATTTGCCATTAGCTTGGGGTATTGTCTTCCATCCATTCACTCTAAGCCTGTTTTTGTATTTAGAACTGAGATGTGTTTCCTGGAGGGCACAAATCGTTAGGTCTTGTTTGTTAATCTATCCAGTCACTCTGTGTCTTTTGATTGTGGAATTCAATCCATTAACATTTAGAGTGATTATTGATATGTGAGGGCTTAATTCTGCCATCTTGTCTTTTTTTTCCCAGTTGTTTTGCATTTCTCTTGTTTCTTGTCCCATGTATTTCAGATTGTCAGTTCAGTTTGGTGGCCCTCTAGGATAGATTTCTCAGTTTCCTCTTCATTTATCATTTGTGTCTCTGTTCTGATTTTTTGTTTAGTGGTTACTGTGAGGTTTTTATAAAAACCATAGATGGTATAGTCCATTGTCTGATGGCCTCTTATTCCTTTAGTCTAAGTAAGTTTTGGCCCTTTTTCTCTTCCTTTTCTAAGTTGTTGCTGTTGTCACAAATTCTTCCATTATGTGTTGTGAATTTGTGGTTAAAATGAAGTGACGATATTTATTTTTGATGTTTTCCTTCCCTTTATCTTTAGAGTTACAATTATTTACTAATCTGTTCTTTTCTCTTTCTGTTTCTTTCTGTTTCTTTATTTTTTATTGCAGTAGCATTGGGTTATAACATTATATAACTTTCAGGTGTACATTGTAATATATTTTGAATTCTGTATGTTCACCACCCAAAGACTAATTACAATGCATCACCACACATGTGTGCCTAACCTCTCCTTTTGCCTTCCTCTCTCCCCCTTCCCCTCTGGTAACCACCAATCCAATCTCTGTTGTTATATGTTTGTTTGTCATTGCTTTCATCTTCTAGTTATGTATGAGATCATATGATATTTCCTTTCTCCCTCTGACTTATTTCGTTTAGCATAATACCCTCAAGGTCCATCCATGTTGCCACAAATGGCTGGATTTCATCATTTCTTACGGCTGAGTAGTATACCATTGTGTATATACACCAGATCTTCTATATCCCTTCATCCATTCACGAGCACCTAGGTTGCTTCCAAGTCTTGGCTATTGTGAATAAGGCTGTGATGAACATAAGGGCATATGTATCTTTATGCATTTGTGTTTTCAAGTTCTTTGGATAAATACCAAGCTGTGGAATAGCTGGATCATGTCTTAGATCTATTATTAATTTTATGAGGAAACTCTATACTGTTTTCCATAGTGACTGCACCAGTTTTCACTTCCACCGGCACTGTACCAGGGTTCCCTTCTCTCCACATCCTCTCCAGCACTTGTTGTTTTCTGTCTTGTTTGCTAATCTGTTCTGGTACAGAGTTGTAACTTTATTGTTTTGTCCGCCTATTTATCTCCTTGCTGAAGGCTTCATAAACAATTTCTTCCTTTATGTTTTCAGGTGTGAAGGCCATCTTAATCAAATCTTTTATGGGAGATCTCATGGTGATGAACACCCCTCAGCTTTTGTTTATCTGGGAAAGTTTTTATTTCTCCATCATATCTGAAGGATATTTTCACTGGGTATAGTATTCTTGGCTGAAAGTTTTTATCTTTCAGAATTTTTAATAGATCACTCCACTCTCTTAGCCTGTAAGTTTTCTGCTGGGAAATCCAATGAAAGTCTGATAGGAGTTCGTTTGTAGGTTATTTTCTTTTGCCTGGATACACTTAATATTTTTTCTTTGTCATTGACTTTTGACAGCTTTACTAATATATGCCTTGGAGAAGGTCTTTTTACATTGATGTAATTAGTAGTTCTATTGTCTTCATTTACATGTAATTGCAGCTCCTTCTCCAATTTTGGGAAGTGAAAACATGGAAGTCTTCACAAATTTAGAAGTCATCCTTGCACAGGGGCCGTGTTAATCTTCTCTGTATCATTCCAATTTTAAAATGTATTTTTTTCTGGGGGCTGGCCCTGTGGCCTAGTGGTTAAGTTCACATACTCCACTGTAGCAGCCAAGGGTTTTGCTGGTTCAGATCCTGGGCACAAACATGGCACAGCTCATCAAGCCATGCTGAAGTGGCATCACCCATGCCACAACTAGAAGGACCCACAACTAAGAATATACAACTAGGTACCAGGGGGCTTTGGGGAGAAAAAGGAAAAAAATAAAATCTTTAAAAAGTATATTTTTTCTGATACTAGCTCTCTTTTGATAACAATTTGCCCAGAGTATATTTTCTACCCTTTCATTCACTGTCTATTTGTGTTTGTGGATCGATAGTGAGTCTCCTGTAAATAGCATCAATTCACATCATGTTTTTTAACCTATCTTTCAATTTCTGCATTTGGATTGGAGAGTTTCTTCACTCATTTACTGAGAATAACTTAGTTCTTCCTTTGAAAAAATTTATTTTCTGTATGTCTAATGCCATGTTTTGTTCTTCATTTCTTCCATTACTGTCTTATATTTTGTCCTGTTGATTTTTTTGTGATCATTTTGGATTTTGATCTCTTTGCTTTTTTATTTTAAGATATCCAAATAACTTTCTTTGTGGTCACCGCAGGCATTAAAATTAACAATCTAGTTTGAATTCGTATGACTTTTACTTCAATAGCATGCAAAACCTCTGCTCTTATATGGCTTTGTTATTTCTCCTTATGTTGCTACTGTCACAAGATAAATCTTTCTATGTTGCCAATAGCATAGATTTAAAATTTTTTACATTTGTTTTTATATCCAGTAGAAAATAAAAAGTGGAGTTGTTAGCCAAAAATAAAATACCAGCTCTTTTATTGGCCTGCACATTTATCTTTACCAGAAATCTTTCTTTTCTCACACAGCATTGAATTACTGTCTAGTGTCTCTGCATTTCAACCTGAAGGAATCCCTTAGATATTTTCATAGAGCTGTCTTAGTGGTAATGAACATTTTCACCTTTGTTAGTTTGGAAATATTTATTTCTCCCTCACTTTTGGAAGGAAAATTTCATCAAATATAAAATTAGTTGACATTTTTTCCTTTAACACTTTAAACATGTCATCCTGCTGTCTTCTGACCTCCATGGTTCTGACGAAAAGTTGTTGTTAATCTTATTGAGGATGTTTTCTCTGTGAAGAGTTTATTATCTCTTTAGATCTTGTACATAATAATCTCCTTTAAGATTCTCTTCCCCTTTGGCTTTCTCAGTTTGATGATAATGTGTCTTAGTATTAGTATTTTTGAGATATTCTACTTGAAATTCGTTTACCTTCTTAGTTTTGTAGGTTCATGTCTTTCACCATATATGGGAAGATTTGACCATAGTTCATTCAAATACTCTTTCTGTCTGTTTCTTATCTCCTTCTGGGACTCATATAATGCATTTGTTTACACTCGATGGTGTTCTGTAAGTCCCTTAGGGTCTGCTTAGTTTTGTTCATTATTTTTTTTCTGCTCCATAGACTCAATATTATAATGTGGTAGCTGTATATATAAGACTCTTCCCCAGAGTTTTCTGTGTGTGAAAACAAAATTGAAGGTGGTAGTTGTCTATTCATTTAGTGACTGTCCCCAAATATATTTGCAAGCAGAGTGATTCTTGTTGTATGTAGTCATTAAAATCTGTGTTCTTTAGCTTTGTTCATCCAGTGATTTGACAAATTTCCTTGAATGTCAGGAGTGATACAAAAAACCAAAGAAACAATATACGTTTTTCAGTCTTTACAGATTAGATTTGTGCTGCAGCACTTTTTCAACACTTACCCAGGTTTGCACTGAGCCTACAGTTCAATATGATAGTTTAGGATTTTCTGAGTATATGTCTTGCCATGGACATGCACATGGCTTTCTAAATTCTCCCATACACTTGATTTCTTTTAAATGTCCTAGTTTTCTGAAGAAAATTTCCTGTTTTCACTCTGGGGCTTAGCTAGTTTATTTTATGTTTTGACTTTAATCTTTTACCATAGGCATTTGTGGGCTGGTAGTTTGATTTATGGTATTTTTTGAAAAATTCCCACTGCTTTTCCAGTCTGAGTTCTGAGTTAGGAAAAACAGAGATGAATGCCTTGTCTCAGTCCTTCAAGTAGCTCCCAGATAGATTAGAACAGACACACAGAATGATTTGGGAAAATGTCCACTATGCTTCCTCTGAATCCACGGACCAGGGTCTCATACTGAGAACACAAGCTGTGAACATTTTAAGACTGCTCACTGACATTTCATGGAGGGAGAGGGATAAGGGAAAGTAAAAGTGCCACAAAACTTTTCTATCAGTTTTAAATTACTTTTTTCTTGAGTCAGCACTTACTTGGTTGCAGTAAAAATACTGTTTTCAGGAGTTATGAAAAAGTTAATTATGTCATTTTCTGCCTGTTTTTCAATCTTTCTTTGAGAGGACAAGAGCTTTAAGGTGCCTAATCTGCCATTTTTCCAGCAAAATGCCATGGATTTTTCCATGCAGTCTTTTTTGACTATAGGAAATGTGTTAGACACTGCTGAATATAATAGACAGAAATAGCATGCAATGAGCCATGCATAGAGTTAGTCCTTAGAATATGCTTTTTAGGGTATATTTGCTATTTTATCACTTGCATTTTATAAGTAAGATATATATATATCCATGCAATAAACTATATTTTTTAGCCTAATTATCCTTTCGGTTTTCCTTAGATTGTTGTTATAAATGGTGTCTTTGAACGTATCTTAGGAAAGAAGACTACAATCTAATTGCAGAAGTAAATTTTGTCTGTGTGTGAAAGGCACTTGCAATGGATGTGAACAGAAATAGATGGATGGAATAGAATTGCATACTTCTGACCTTGCAATATGAGGAATTTTCCAGTTTTAAGCTTTTCCTTCGCTGAACTTTTAAGGGTTTTCACTACCCTGGAATCAGGATGATATCAAAAGTTTGACTAATGAGAAACTTTGGATATTGATCCCCTAAGGGCCACAGAAACCACAAATAGCCTGCCTGTGGCCACCCTACTCAATTGCACTGCTCATGCCAGTAGGTGGCACATCTGAGCCTCTTCACAGAGGCCATCACTTTTGCACAACAGCCAAGCATTTCACTCTATGTTTCCATGCTCCTTGAGAACAGGGCTTCCATTTCTCTCCTTCATTATCAAAGGGAGAACTGAATGTCATTTCTTAGTGTTGGCACCCAGGTAATCTGAAGTTCCCTAGTCTGGTTTTCAAATATGGAAAGGTGTTTGGCTACCAGCTTTCTGTGTTTGAGTGGGAACACGCTGTAGATGACTTGATTTTATTCATCTCCGAAGTGCCTGCCTAAATGTTTGTCATCTGAAATATTTTCATGTACCTTGTAACAATATTAAAATTCGCTAATTTTATACTCTGACCCTAAAGTTCTAGAGGCTTTTCCATCCACAGGAGAAACCATCCTTTGCACAATTTTGAGGAATATTCTAGAATTCTCTAAAGTATTCTTTAACTTCTGGGCAGTGGATTAAGGTGGTTCATCATCTTACATTTAAACTTCCATATCTGCTTCTCTAGATTCATTTGTAGGGATAACCATTGGTCTTGACCCTGGTTTCTGTGTATGAGGACCAGGGGAGTTTATGACCACTAAATAGCCTTACTGTTAAATGTCAAAGTGACTTATTTCAGTGGGAAATAAAATACTACAAATAGAATAAGAAAATCATCAAAGAAAAAATTACTGGTAAAGGCAAATATACAGTAAAGGTAGTAGGTCAACTGCCTATAAAGCAAATATGAAGGTCAAAAGACAATAGCACTAAAATTATCTATTTCTACGATAAGAAGTTAAGGCATATATATATACACAAAAAGAGGTTAAATATGATATAAAAAAGTGTAAAATGTGAGGAGAGGGGAGTAAATGTGTAGGGCTTTTAGTAAGAGGTCAAATTTAAGAGACCATCAACTTTATATAGATTGCTACTTACATAAGTTATAATATATGAACCACATGGCAATTACAAACCAGAAACCTAAAATAAATTCACAAAAAATGAAATAAATGAACCTGAACATAATACTAAAGTAAGCCATCTAATCACAAGGGAAGAGAGCAAGAGAAGAAGGCAGGAACAGAGAAGAATTTTTAAAACACACAGAAAAAGTAACCAAATGGCAATAAGTACATACTTACTAACAGCTACTTTAAATGTCAGTGGACTAAATGCTCCAATCAAAAGACTAGAGTGGCTGAATAGAGTAAAAAAAGAAACAAGACCCATAAATATGGTGAATAAAAGAGATACACATCAGATCGAAAGACACTCACAAAGAGAAAATGAAGAGACAGAAAAAGATACTTCATGGAAATAGAAATGGAAAGAAAGATGGGATAGCAATACTTACATCAGACAAAAAAGACTTTAAAACAAAAACTGTAACAAGAGACAAAGAAGGGCACTACATAATGATAAAGGGCACAATCCAACAAGAAAATATAACACTTGTAAATATCTACGTACCCAACATAGGAGCACCTAAATATATAAAGCAATTATTAACAGAGATAAAAGGAGAAATTGACAGTAACACAATAATAGTAATGTACTTTAACACTCCACTTACGCCAATGGATAGATCATCTAAATAGAAGATCCATAAGGAAACATTGGCCTTAAGTAACACATTAGATCAGATGGACTTAGTAGATACATACAGAACATTCCACCCCAAAACCAAAGAATACACAGTCTCTTCAAATACAAATGGAACATTCTCCAGGATACATCATATATTAGGCCACAAAACAAGTCTCAATAAATTTAAGAGGACTAAAATAATATCAAGCATCTTTTCTGGCTACAACAGTGTAAAACTAGAAATGAAATACCAGAAGAAGAAAGCTGGAAAAGCCACAGAAATGTGGAGATAAAACAAAATGCTATGGAACAACAATTGGCTATTTGCATAAATCAAAGGAGATGTGAAAAATACCTGGAAACAAGTGAAAATAATATGACATGCCAAAATTTATGGAATACAGAAAAAGGGGTACTAAGAGGGATGTTTATAGCAATACAGGCCTACCTTAAGAAACAAGAAATATCTCACATAGGCAATCTAAGACTGCATCTGAAGGAACTGGAAAAAGAAGGACAAATCCTAAATCAGTTGAAGGTAGGAAGTAATAAAAATTAGAGTGGAAAGAAATGAAATAGAGACTGAAAAATAGTAGGAAAAAATCAGTGAAGCTAAGAGCTTGTTCTTTGAAAAGATAAACAAAATTGACAAACCTTTAGTTAGACTCACTCAGAAAAAAAGAGAGAAGGCTCAAATGAATAAAATCAGAAACAAAAGAGGATAAATTACAATGGACTCTTTAGAAATACAAAAGATTACAAGAGAATACTACGGAAAGCTACACACCAACAAATTCAATAATCTAGAAGAAATGGATAAATTCTTAGACTCATACAACCTTCCAAAACTGAATCAAGAAGAAATAGGGAATTTGAATAGACCAATCACCAGTAAGGAGAGTGAAACAGTAATCAACAAACTTCCAAAAAATAGAAGTCCAGGACAAGACACCTTCCCTAGTGAATTCTACTAAATATTTCAAAGAGTATATAATACCTATCATTTTCAAACTTTTTCAAAAATTTAAAGAGGAAGAGAAGCTTCCTAACTCATTCTATGAGGCCAACATTACCCTGACACCAAAACCGGACAAGGACAACACAAGAAAAGAAAATTAAAGGCCAACATCATTGATGAACATCGATGTAAAAATACTGGTAAACCAACCACAACAATATATTAAAAAGATCATAATACCATGATGAAGCGGGATTTATTCCAGGCATGCAGTGATGGTCCAACATCCACAAATCAATCAAGTGATTCTAACATTAATGAAGTGAAGAGTAAAAATCACATGATCATATATTTTTTTAAAGTTTGGCACCTGAGCTAACATCTGTTGCCAATCTTCTTTTTTTCTTCTTCTTCTCCCCAAAGCACCCCAGTACATGGTTGTATATTCTAGTTGCAGGTCCTTCTGGTTGTGATATGTGGGATGCTGCCTCAGCATGGCCGGATGAGCAGTGCGATGTCTGTGCCCAGGATCTGAACAAGCGACACCACAGGCTGCTGGAGCAGAGTACACGAACCCAACCACTCAGCCGCGGGGCCAGCCCCCACATGATCATCTTAATAGATGCAGAGAAAGCATTCAAGATACAACATCTATTTGTGATAAAAAAAAAACTCTCAATAAAGTGGGTATAGAGGGAAAGAACTTCAACATAATAAAGGCCATATATGAAAAAGCCACAGGTAATATCATACTCAAGGGTGAAAAACTGAAATCTCTCCCTGTAAGAACAGGAAGCAGACAACCATGCCCACTTTCACCATTCTTATTTAACATTGTATTGGAAGTCTTAGGCAGAGAAATCAAGCAAGTAAAAGAAATAAAAGGGATCCAAACTGGAAAGGAAGAGGTAAAACTGTCACTATTTGCAGATGACATGATTTTTGATATAGAGAACCCTAAAGAATCCATCAGAAAACTATTAACAATAACAAATGAATACAGTGAAGCTTCAGGATTAAAAGTCAACATAAAAAATAAGTTGTGTTTCTAACTCTCTCCCCTCCAAAGTACAACAAAGGAGTGTAAAAAAACCCTGAATTTCAGCTAATGAACCTAATGCCAGGACTCAGAGACCTACAGTATCAAAAGACAGAGGACGCAGCCCCTGCTGCCCACCTCAGAGGAGCTGGAACCAGGTAGGAGAGAACTTTGCTCCCTCCCCTAGAAACCGGCATTGCCGCGTGGGTCCCGGAGGGAGCAGGGGAGGGGCCGGGCGACTCGGGGATCGTCTAGGACTCCCACTGCTGGTACAGTGGAAACCTGCTGACGGGGGAAAAGCTTCTGTGCCTGGGGACCCCATAAACCCAGGGCCCCAGGAGACTAGAGAACAGAACTGATCCGAATCCAGATCAGTGTGCGAGAGAAACCGCCCCTCCTCGCTCTGGCAAACCGCACTGGGTGCCGCCATCTTGCCTGAAGGTGGAGAGCTCAGAGTGTGAGGCTCTCGACCCCCATCTAGTGGCGGCAGGCTGTAACTGCAACCAAATTATACCACCATGCGAAAAAACCGCTCCTCTAACATCCAGCAATTTATAAAAGCCCCAGACCAGAAGGAAAACAATAAAAACACAGAATTAAGTTCTGAGGACTTGGAAATAGGTAAACTAAGTGAAAATGAGTTCATTGCAGCTATAATGAAAAAACTCAATGAGGTAGAGAGAAAGATAGAGAAACAAGCTGAGTCCTGGAGTTACTTCACAAAAGAGATTGATATTATAAAGAAGAATCAAACAGAATTACTAGAGATGAAAAAAACAATGGACCAGATAAAACAGAATACAGATTCCCTGAATGCCCAGGTAGACTCCGTAGAAGAGCAAATTAGCATAATCAAAGATAGACAGGCTGAATGGCTCCAGACAGAGGAAGAAAGAGAACTAAGGATTAAAAGGAATGAGGAAAGAATTAGAGAGATAGCAGATTCAATGAGGAGAAAGAATTTAAGGATCATAGGAATTCCCGAGAATGTGGAAAAGGACAATGGAGCAGAAAGTGTGCTTAATGAAATTATAGAAGAGAACCTCCCAAATCTAGGGATTGAGGGAGAAATGTGTGTAGAAGAAGCTTTCAGATCTCCTAGATTTGTCAATGTAAAAAGACCTACTGCAAGGCATATAGTAGTAAAAATGGCAAAAGTGAATGACAAAGAAAGAATACTCAGGGCAGCAAGACAGAAGAGAATAACAACAAAGGAGCTCCCATCAGACTTTCAGCGGATTTCTCTACAGAAACCTTACAAGCTAGGAGAGAATGGAGTGACATATTCAAAACTTTAAAAGATAAAAATCTTCAGCCAAGAATACTCTATCCAGCAAGAATACCCTTCAGATATGAGGGACAAATTAAATCTTTTTCAGACAAACAAAAGTTAAGGGAATTTGTAACCAAAAGTCCTCAGCTACAAGAAATCCTCAAGAAGGCTCTCATACCTGAAAAAAGAAAAGGGAGAAAGGGGTCACAAACCACAGAGTAGGGAGACAGATAAATAGAACCAGAATAGGATAGCAAATATTCAACTATAGCATTAGGATAAAGGTAAGGAAACTACCAAAGCAAGGACGATCTTGTCACTCTAGCTACAAACTCATAACACAAGGTGGAATAAGAAATGAAAATAATAATTTAGGAGGGGAAGAGTAAAGGGACTAAATTAGTCTAGGCCAAGTAAGTAAGAGACCACCAGAGAATAGACTATATTATACACGAGATTCTAAATACAAACTTCAGGGTAGCCACTAAACTAAAAAACAGAACAGGGCCACAAAACATAAATAAGGAAAAATCTAAGAAACCCAGTATAAGAAATTGCAGTATCAAATGGGTAGAATAAAGCACAGAGGAACAGAAAAGCAGGAAAGCCAGATAATGAGCAACAGATTGACAGTTTTAAGTCCACATGCATCAATAATCACTTTCAATGTTACTGGATTGAACTCTCCAATAAAAGGAAACAGAATGGCAAAATGGATTAACGAACAAGATCCAACAATTTGTTGCCTCCAGGAAACACACCTCAGCCCCAAGGCCAAACACAGGCTCAGAGTGAAGGGGTGGAGGACAATACTTCAAGCTAATAGCAAGGAAAAAAAAGCAGGTGTTGCAATTCTTATATCAGACAAAGTGGATTTCAAAATAAGACAGGTAAATAGAGACGCACAGGGACAATATATAATGATCAAAGGGACACTTCATCAAGAAGAAATAATGCTTATAAATATCTATGCTTCGAACATAGGAGCACCAAGGTTCATAAAGCAACTGTTAATAGACCTAAAGGAAGATGTTAAAAACAACACAATAATAGTAGGGGACCTCAACACCCCACTCACATCAATGGACAGATCATCCAGACAGAAAATCAATGGAGAAATAGTGGAGCTAAACGAAAAACTAAAACAATTGGACTTAATAGACATATATAGATCACTTCATCCTAAAAAAGCAGAATACACATTCTTCTCAAGTGCACATGGAACATTCTCAAGGATAGACCATATGTTGGGGAACAAGGCAAGCCTCTACAAATTTAAAAACATTGAAATAATAACAAGCATCTTCTCTGATCATAATGCTATAAGGCTAGAAATTAATTACAAGAAAAAAGCTGAGAAAGGTACAAAGATGTGGAGACTAAGCAATACACTACTGAACAAGCAATGAATCATTGAAGAAATTAAAGAAGAAATAAAAAAAATACCTGGAAACAAATGAAAATGATAACATGCCATACCAACTCATATGAGATACAGCAAAAGCTGTATTAAGAGGAATTCATCGCAATACAGGCACATCTTAACAAACAAGAAAAATCCCAAATAAGAAATCTTAAACTACACCTAACTGAACTAGAGAAAGAAGAACAAATAAAGCCCAAAGTCAGCAGAAGGAGAGAAATAATAAAAATCAGAGCAGAAATAAACACTATTGAAATGAAAAAGGCGGTAGAAAGGATCAATGAAACAAAGAGCTGGTTCTTTGAGAAGATAAATAAAATTTACAAACCCCTAGCCAGACTTACAAAGAAAAAAAGGGAGAAAGCTCAAATAAACAAAATCGGAAATGAAAGAGGAGAAATACCAACAGACTCTGCAGAAATACAAAGGATTATAAGAGAATACTACGAAAAACTCTATGCTAACAGAATGGATAACCTAAAGGAAATGGATAAATTCTTGGACTCCTACAATCTCCCAAAGCTCACTCAAGAAGAAGCAGACAATTTGAACAGACCAATCACAAGGAAAGAGATTGAAGTAGCAATCAAAAACATCCCAAAGAATAAAACCCCAGGGCCAGATGGCTTCCCTGGGGAATTCTACCAAACTTTCAGAGAGGATTTAATACCTATCCTTTTCAAACTATTCCAAAAAATTAGGGAGGATGGAACACTTCCTAACACATTCTATGAGGCCAACATCATGCTGATACCAAAGCCTGACAAGGACACCAAGGAAAAGAGAACTATAGGCCAATATCACTGATGAACATAGATGCAAAAATTCTAAACAAAATTTTGGCAACCAGAATTCAGCAATTCATCAAAAGGATGATACATCATGATCATCAAGTGGGATTCATACCAGAGACACAGGGATGGTTCAACATCCGCAAATCAATCAACGTGATACACCACATCAACAAACTGGGGAAAAAAACCCACATGATCATCTCAATAGATACAGAGAAAGCATTTGACAAGATCCAACAGCCATTTATGATAAAAACTCTGAACAAAATGGGCATAGAAGGGAACTACCTCAACATAATAAAGGTAATATATGACAAACCCACAGCCAACATCATACTCAATGGGCAAAAACTGAGCGCCATCCCCCTGAAAACAGGAACGAGACAAGGATGCCCTCTATCACCACTCTTATTTAACAAAGAACTGGAGGTCCTGGCCAGAGCAATCAGGCAAGAAAAAGGAATAAAAGGAATCGAAACAGGGAGGGAAGAAGTGAAACTCTTGCTGTTTGCAGACGACATGATCTTATATATTGAAAACCCCAAAGAATCCATAGGAAAACTCTTAGAAGTAATCAACAACTACAGCAAAGTTGCAGGGTATAAAATCAATTTGCATCAATCAGTAGCATTTCTATATTCTAATAACGAACTAACAGACAAAGAACTCAAGAACACAATACCATTTACAATCACAACAAAAAGAATAAAATATCTTGGGGTAAATTTAACTAAGGAAGTGAAGGACCTATATAAGGAAAATTACAAGGCCTTTCTGAGAGAATTGGATGACGACATAACGAGACGGAAAGACATTCCATGTACATGGATTGGAAGAATAAACATAGTTAAAATGTCCGTTCTACCTAAAGCAATCTACAGATTCAACGCTATCCTAATCAGAATCCCAATGACATTCTTTACAGAATTAGAACAAAGAATCCTAAAATTTACATGGGGCAACAAAAGACCCTGAATTGCTAAAGCAATCCTGAGAAAAAGGAGCAAAACTGGAGGCATCACAATCACTGACTTCAAAACTTACTACGAAGCTGCATTAATCAAAACAGCATGGTACTGGTACAAAAACAGGTGCACAGATCAATGGAACAGAATTGAAAGCCGAGAAATAAAACCACACATCTATGCACAGCTTATCTCTGACAAAGGAGCTGAGGGTATACAATGGAGAAAAGAAAGTCTTTTCAACAAATGGTGCTGGGAAAACTGGAAAGCCATATGTAAAAGAATGAAAATTGACCACTCTTTTTCACCATTCACCAAAATAAACTCAAAATGGATCAAAGACCTAAAGGTGAGACCTGAAACCATAAGCCTTCTAGAAGAAAACGTAGGCAGTACACTCTTTGACATCAGTATTAAAAGGACCTTTTCAGACACCATGTCTTCTCAGAGAAGGGAAACAATAGAAAGAATAAACAAATGGGACTTCATCAGACTAAAGAGCTTCTTCAAGGCAAATGAAAACACGATTGAAACAAAAAACAACCCACTAACTGGGAAAAAATATTTGCAAGTCATATATCTGACAAAGGCTTAATATACATAATATATAAAGAACTTTCACAACTCAACAACAAAAAATCAAACAACCCGATCAAAAAATGGGCTGGAGACATGAACAGACATTTCTCCAAGGAAGATATATGGATGGCCAACAGGCACATGAAAAGATGTTCATCATCACTGATCATCAGGGAAATGCAAATCAAAACTACACTAAGATATCAGCTTACACCCATTAGAATGACAAAAATATCTAAATCTAATAGTAACAAATGTGGAGAGGTTGCTGGGAGAATGGAACCCTCATACACTGCTGGTGGGAATGCAAACTGGTGCAGCCACTATGGAAAACAGTATGGAGATTCCTCAAAAAATTAAAAATAGAACTACCCTACGATCCAGCTATTCCACTACTGGGTATCTATCCAAAGAGCTTGAAGTCAGCAATTCCAAAAGTCCTATGCACCCCAATGTTCATTGCAGCATTATTTACAATAGCCAAGACATGGAAGCAACCTAAGTGCCCATCAACAGAAGAATGGATAAAGAAGTTGTGGTGTATATATACAATGGAATACTACTCAGCTACAAAACAGGACAAAATCATCCCATTTGCAACAACATGGATGGACCTTGAGGGAATTATGTTAAGTGAAATAAGCCAGTTAGAGAAGGATAATCTCTGTATGACTTCACTCATATGAGGAATTTAAAAATGTGGACAAAGAGAGCAGATTAGTGGCTACCAGGGGAAAGGTGGGGTGGGGAGTGGGCACAAAGGGTGAAGTGGTGCACCTACAACACGAATGACAAACATTAATGTACAACTGAAATCACACAAGATTGTAACCTATCATTAACTCAATAAAAAAAGTTGTGTTTCTATACACTAACAAAGTAGCAGAAAGAGAAATTAAGTATATATTCCTATTTGAATCACAACAAAAATAATAAAATAACTAGGAATAAATGTAACCAAAGAGGTGAAAGACCTGTATGCAGAAAACCACAAAACATTATTGAAAGAAATTGAATATGACACACAAAAAAACGGAAGGGTATTCCATACTCTTGGATTAGAAGAATTAACATAGTTAAAATGCCCATACTTCCTAAAACAATCTATAGATTCATTGCAATCCCTATCAAATTCCAATGACATTTTGCACAGAAATACAAGAATCCTAAATTTATATGGAACGACAAAAGACCCCGAACAACCAGAGGAATCCTGAAAAAAAGATCAAAGCTGGAGGTATCAAACTCCCTGATTTCAGAATATACTACAAAGCCGTAGTAGTCAAAATAGCATGGTACTGGCGTGAAAACAGACACACAGACCGATGAAACAGAATTGAGAGCCAAGAAATAAACCCACAAATCTATGGACAGTTAATTTTTGACAAGGGAGCCAAGAACATACAATGGAAAAACAAAGTCTCTTCAATAAACGGTGCTGGGAGAACTGGACAGCCATGTGCAAAAGAATGAAAGTAGATCATTATCTTATGCCATACACAAAAATTAACTCAAAATGGATTAAAGCCTTTAATGTACGACCTGGAACCATAAAACTTCTAGAGGAAAACATAGGCAGCATGCTTTTTGACATTGGTCTTAGCAGCATTTTTTCAAATACCATGTCTCACCAGGCAAGGGAAACAAAAGAAAAAATAAACAAATGGGACTACAACAAACTAAAAAGCTTCTGCACCGCAAAGGAAACCAGTAACGAGATGAAAAGACAACCTAACAATTGGGAGAAGATATTTGCAAACCATATACCTGATAAGTGATTAATATCCAAAATATATAAAGAACTCATGCATCTGAATAACAACAAAAACAAAGAACACAATTAAAAATTGGGCAAAAAATCTGAACAAACTTTTTTTCGAAAGAAGATATACAGATGGCCAACAGACTCATGAAAATATTCTGAACATCACTAATAATTAGAGAAATGCAAATCAAAGCTACAATGAGATATCACCTCATGCCTGTCAGAATGGCGATAATTAACAATACAAGAAATAATGAGCACTGGAAAGGATGTGGAGAAAAGGGAGTTCTCCTACACTGCTGGTGAGAATGAAAACTGGTGCAGCCACTATGGAAAACAGTATGGAGATTCCTCAAAAAAATGAAGAATAAAACTACCATGTGATCCAGCTATTCCACTTCTGGGTACTTATCCAATGACTATGAAAACATGAATGCATAAAGATATATGCACCCCTATGATCATTGCAGCATTATTCACAATAGTGAAGACTTGCAAACAACCTAAGTGCCCATGAATGGATGATCAGATAAAGAAGAAGTGGTATATACACACAATGGAATACTATTCTTCTATAAAAAAGATGAAATCTTGCCATTTGTGACAACCTGGTTGGACCTTGAGGGTATCAGACAGAGAAAGTCAAATACCATATGATCTCACTCATAAGTAGAAGATAAAAACAGCAACAACAAACAGACACATAGATACAGAGATTAGACTGGTGCTACCAGAGGGGAAGTGGGGAGGGAGGAGGGCAAAAAGGGTGATAGGGCGTATGTGTACGTTGATGAATGGTAATAAGCCTTTGGGAAGTGAATATGATGTAGTCTACACAGAAACTGAAACTTAAACATATACAACTGAAATTTGTATAATGTTATAAAGCAATGTTATTCAATAAAGAAAGAACAGATTAGTTGACAATGTACAAGTGAGTTTATTTCTTGGCTCTCTATTCTGTTCCACCGGTCTACTTGTCTGCTTTTAACCAGTACCGTACTGTTTTGATTACTCTGGCTTTGTAATATAATTTGATACAAGAAAGTGTGATGTCTCCAGCTTTGTTCTTCCTCCTCAAGATCAGTTTGAGTATTTGGGGTCTTTTGTGGTTCCATAGGCATTTTGGGACTGTTTATTCTATTTCTTTATAAATTGTATTGTGAATGGTGTACAGCTGGCCTCAGAGTCAGGAAAGAAGCTATTTTTATTCCTCCCTCTGGAATCTTGGTCTTTAAGGATTTGCACTGCTCTGGGATCTCGAGGACAATAAAATTGCTTGGCTAATGAGGAGTTTTGGGAATTGAGCCTCTGGGGACACGGAGACTGCAGTCTGCCTGTAACCACTTTCTTCAACAATCCTTCCACAGAAAAGAAGTAACACAGCCGAGCCTCCTCAGATAGATGGCCCCTCAGGTGTCAGAGCCCAGTGTCTCACTCAATCTCTTTGCATTTCCTGAAGACAGATCTCCCAGATGGTACATTCAGAGGGGATGTTGAGCGCCATTCTGCTGTGATGCCAGCTAGGTAACAAAAGTTCCCTTAGTCCGTGTTGGGATATGAGGGCAGATGTTTTACTACGGGTTCAGCCAGGGAAGCTGTGAACAGAGTGAATACATGCCATGATTAGAACTGACTCACCTACGGTCTTCCTGACTGTCTGTCACCTTCTTTAAATGTTTTCTTATACCTTTGCACCAGTATGGATGTACTTCTTATCTACTCAACTTGTCTACTATGGCGAGCACCATTTTCTTCCTGAGCAGAAATCTGCCTCTTCTAAAACAGGATGAGTCTTACTAAAATTCTCGAACATTTACTCGTATTCCTGTGGTGGTGGTAGGTTACAGAAGGGTTGCTACTTTTCACTTTATTTTTCCGTTCCTGGTCCTTGACACATCTTTGTGTTATTTTTATCACATGGAACTGAGGTCTTGGGGGATTCAGACAGAATCTTCAAGGTGCCTCCCTAGTCTATAAGTTTTGCTTATTAAATTACCAAAGTTTTAAATAATAAGAATGGTATAGATAAAGTAATTTTTAAAAAATGACCACCGTTCGTAGTGGTTAAGTTAGTGTGCTCTGCTTCGGTGGCCTGAGGTTCACCAGTTCAGATCCTGGGCACTGACCTACGCACTGCTTATCAAGCTGTGCTGTGTCAGGTGTACCACATATAAAAAACAGAGGAAGATGGGCCCAGATGTTAGCTCAGGGCCAATCTTCCTTAAAAAAAAAAGTAGAACAATGACCATCTTTAACCTTTTCCTTAAGTAACAGATATTGACACTCTGCTATATCATCTTCAGGTCTTTTAAAATAGTAACGATATACTTACAGGAGGCACCCTCTTGGCATTTCCATCCATTCATCTCCTTCCCTTCTCAAGAGTGTGTTTGCCACTGGTGATGCTCCTGGTGTCGGATCACAGCTCTGATTGCTTTGTGAACTTCTCTTTTCCAGCAGATCAAAAACATGGAACCCAGAAACCAAACAGATGTTCTAGAATTCTTTCTAATGGAAGTGACAGAGGATCCAGAAATGCAGTCCCTCATCTTCATTCTGTTTCTGTTCATGTACCTGGTCACCATCCTGGGAAACCTGCTCATCATCCTGGCTATCATCTCTGACTCCAATCTGCACACCCCAATGTACTTCTTTCTCTCCAATCTGTCTTTTGCTGACATCTGCTTAAGCACAACCACAATCCCAAAGATACTGCTGAACATTCAAACTCAGAATCAGAGCATCACTTATATAGGCTGCCTCACACAGGCCTGCTTTGTCCTGAGTTTTGCTAATTTAGAAAATTTTCTCCTTGTGGTTATGGCCTATGATCGCTATGTAGCCATTTGTCACCCACTGAGCTACATGGTTATCATGAACCCCCACCTGTGTGGATTGCTGATTCTACTGTGTCTGTTCATTAGCATTTTGAATGCCCTCCTCCACAGTCTGATGGTACTGAGACTGTCCTTCTGTACAGACATGGAAATCCCCTTTTTCTTCTGTGAAATTTCTCAGGTCATCAAGCTTGCCTGTTCTGATACCCTCATCAATAGCATCCTGCTTTATTTTGCAGCTGGCATATTTGGTGCTGTTCCTCCCTTTGGAATCATTTTCTCTTATACTCTCATTTCTTCTTCTATTTTAAGAATGGCATCATCAGGTGGAAAGTATAGAGCTTTTTCAAAGTGTGGATCTCACCTCTCAGTTGTATCCTTATTCTATGGGACAGGTGTGGGGGTGTACATTAGTTCTGCATTTACACACTCTTCCAGGAATATGGCAGTAGCTTCAGTGATGTACACTGTGGTCACTCCCATGTTGAACCCCTTCATCTACAGCCTGAGAAACAGGGACATGAAAGGAGCCTTGAGAAAAATCAGTGGGAGGGTACCTTCTTTTCAATGATTTTGTCATCTGCTTTGGCTGCCATTTCTAGAATGATAAAAGTGAAAGGAATTCAGTGTGAACCAGAATGCTTGACTTCCATCACCGTCTTCTAAAATGACCAGATAGCATAATAGCCTGGCACATTTTCACTTGGGGTGGAGACCGAATTTGCACTTTATATAGATCTGTGATGCTTGTCCAGTAACTCCAAGTCTCTAATCTCAGTTTCTGGGTCAGATTCCTTAGAAGGAGCACCTGAGTCAGATTGTAATAGTGATTTTGAAAGGAACGTTTTTAGAAGAAGAGAATTCGGCAAAGTGGATAGGGCAGGGAAAAGAGCTAATCGAGGCTGCGGTGACTGTCAGAGGCTGCTACTGCCTTGTTCCATGGTTCTGGCCACAAGAATTTCCCTTCAGAGTTAGAACCACTATGAGGCAAGGAAGCTAATATTTCATACCTCAATTCAGTAGCCATTGAGTCCAGTAACTGGGCGAGGAAACATTAACATCCACTACACTTTATCTTGTATAAAATGGCATTATGGGATTATCTTAGTGGTTTAATGTTATAGGATGTAATTGAACTTTATCAGTGAGGAATCCTTTCATTGTATTAAAAAAAAGAAACTCTGAGTCTATTGTGCTCAAACAATAGAGTTACGAGGTGACAGATGTGTTAACTAACTTTCTTGTGGTAATCAATGCATAATATACACATATATCAAATCACCATATTAACACCTTAATTTTATACAATTTTGTCAATTATACCTCAATAAATCTAGCAAAAAGTAAAGTTTTCTTTCCTTATAAGGTCTTCAGAGTTAACGAGCATACAGGAACTGGAAGGTACGGCTTCATACATTCCTCTCTGTGGTGGCTTCATCCTAGGTCTTGTTCTCCTCGTGGTCCATATGGTTGCAACAGATGGAGCAAACATATCCAGATGAAACAGAAAACTGACCGTCCTTCCCAGGGCCTGTGGTTCATAGATGATCTGCTGTTAATGTATCTTTCTATGGAGTCGATCTCTTCCTTTCATCACTAAGAGTAGAATCATCAGTTCCTTCTCGATGTAATTCCTTGACTGGGGAAAATTATTACTATGAGAGGTTTTGACTAACTCATCATCTGGAATGTAATTCGTATTAAGAAGTCAACCTCATAACCGCTACAGATGTTCACAACAATGCTTGGCACATAAAAAGTACTCAGTGAACTTTAACTACTATCCATATGCATATGTGGTCCATATCTTGCTGATATTCATTAATCTAGTTACTATTTTGCTCTCATATAGTTTTCTCAATAATGAATAATGATCTCAATAATGAAATTTATTTACCATATTAGTAATATTTATCAGCAGCCTTTTCAGGTATGAATAACATGATCATATGAAGCATTATTATCTTGGAAGAGCAAAGACTGGTAATATTTTCCTCACAGTTTGTTTGCTATGATTCCTTCCTATTGATTTATTTGTAATAATATACCTGAGTTTTTACTTTCTCCCCAGTCACTTCATCTTGCTGTGTTTCTCATTCATCTCTGCTGGAGAACAGAGAACATGGTTGGGTAACATGAATTAATCATTGAATTTTTAGAGAATGGCTTGTCTTTGGCCTCTCCTGCAATAACTTTTAATGTGTCTCTATGAAGAAAATTATTTTCTATGGAGGTAGACTTCAGACTTAGAAGGAAATGTTGAGTTTAAAACAGCACAGCAGAACATGAAAGCTGGCAGAATTAGGAGGGTCATTTTTTCAAAAGCAGAAAAAAGCAAGGCCATTAGAATAATTTCTGTGGGTTGGTGGGTGAAAATGATGGAGGTCTCCCAGGAGAATCAAGTGTCCAGGGAGCCTTCTCTGATGGTCATCATGGAAGGAAGAGAGAGAGACATTACGTTCAGCACCATAATTTGAGGTCAGCTCCCTTACTGGTGTCACCATATCTTGTAGTTTAAAGATTGCTGCATTGACTTCCACAGGACACTGGCAAAAATGAGTCAGCTGTGGCTTTTGTACATCAGGAAGTTTACCGGACCTTGCACAAGACCTACAGACTTTGGATCTACGCAGAAATGTGAAAGGATTCACACCTTCAATAGGCACTTTCTGAGATCCTGCTGCACTTTGACATTTGAAATGCATAAGTTAAATATTAGAAGCCTATGGGAGAAACTGTCTACAATCTGGAATATAAAGTCCCTTCCTAAGTTTTTCCTGTTAAATTATGTACAAAGTAGTGTAGAAAATGTATTTATACTTCTTAAAGAACAGCAACATAATGGAACACATATATCTATCACCTGGATAAAGAAATAAAGCAATGCTACCACCAGAGAATCCACTTGAAGGTGCTCCAGTCATATCACACCTTCTCCCCCAATGGCAAATGCAATACTCAATTCTGAATTTATAATTTGTTTGATGTTCTTCTATGAGGTTGAATCCTAGGAAATTGCCTATATTTGATCCTATTTGCCCTCCAAAATTGCAATAGAATTCAATGTTACTGTTTCATCAACGCAAATGTATCTCTCTCAAGTTTGTAAATTACCTTTTTTTGAAGAAGTTGAACCTTAATGTATGTATTTTATGTCTTGACTGTTTTTCCATCTTTGTTCTTCTTTTTTCTTTGCTGAAGAAAATTTGGCTTGAGATAACATACGTTGTCAATTCTTCTCTTTTTTCTCCTCTTTTTTTGCTTAAGGAAGATTAGACCTGAGCTAACGTGTGCCAATCTTCCTCTATTTTGCATATAGGTCACCACCACAGCATGGCTGATGAGTGGTGTAGGTTAGTGCCCAGGATCCGAACCTGTGAACCTAAAGCCATGGAAGGGGAGCACACTGAACTTAACCACTAGGCAACAGGGCCAGTCCCATCTTTGTTCTTTTGAGGTTCAATAGCATTGTTGGTTTTAGTGGTAATATATTTATTTTCAATGCTTTCTATTATTATGTTATGTATGGTGACATTACAAGATAGGTATCCCTGTGAAGTTGAAAGATGTTTTGGTTGGTAGTTTTCTGCATTATGAATAAACAAATAAGTGTAAATTTTGTCAAACCTGTTTCCTGATGGGAAGAAGAGTGTTTTATTCTTGGGACAAAATTACTGGGTATACAGGAGTGCATGTTCTTTGGATGTTTCCAAAGACTGTCCTAACTGGTTGAACCACTTTACACACCCACTAGAATTTTCTAGTGAGCTATATCATCACCAACACACTTTCATTTGTGCTACCAATCTACTGAGCATAAAAAGTTATTTTAGTATTTGGCATTTCTCTTATAATTAATGAGATTGATGGTCTTTTCACATATTCATGTCCCATTCAGTTTTAGTCTCTGTTACTTATCTAATTATGGTTTGTATATTGAGCTTGTTTTTTTCTTATTAATTCTTAAGAGTCCTTTATAAAACCAGGATATTAATCCTTGTCAGTGATAGCCATTGTTAATTTCTTCTTTATGTGTGTGGCTTGTTTTTGCATATCCTTTATAGAATTTCATGAATGAACACAAGTGCTTGGTTTTAGTTTAGTTGAATTTGTCAATACCTTCCATAATGCCTTTTTTTCAATAAGTCTTATTTATGAAACCCTTACTTACTTGGGTCTGAAGAATTTGTAGTCTTGATTTTTATATTTGAGGAATGAATACACCTGGAATTTAGTTTTGCCTTTGATGTGAGGCAGGAATCAGATTCATTTTTAAGATCCTGCACCTTTTAATAAATAGTCCATTCAGTCATTGCAGTCTTGCTTCTGCAATAAATAAACTGTTAATATCTGTGTGGTCGGTAGGCAGCACAATGGAGTCACATCCCCAGAAAAATTACTTTTGCACAGAAAACTAGCGGTTCACTCTGTACTTCTGTGTCCCTGAGTAGAAAGTCTGATTTTTATTCCTCAACATCCAGAAAAGAACTGAATGTCATACCTTATTGTTGGTACCGAATGTCATTCCTTATTGTTGGGTGCCAACACTATCTGAAGACCACTTGTTTATATTTTGGAAATAGGGAGAGGTCTCTGTCTACCAGTGAAAGTTAAACTGGTCAGTTTCTCCTTGTTTTCCTTTTTTTTCTGATATAACTAGGTAGGGGAGATGAGGAGGCTGGGGAGAATGTGAAAAACCAGGTAAATTCTACAGGTTCTGTCTGCAGTCTACTGGTGTCTCTACTTATGTATGTAATATTTTAAAAGGCAAATTAGTACAGAGAATAGGACAGATTCCAGAATTTGCAAATGTGGACATATTGCCATTGAAATTATCTTCTTAAAATAAAAGTAGTATGCATAAAGATGACACACACTTAATATTCTACTCCATTCTCCTTCTTTGCTTCCCAGGCAAGTAGTCTTGAATATGCTCAGTTTCCAGCTGTTATTTTAAACCATTTTTTCACAAATGTATATCTGTGTATATATTACATGTATATACATATATACATCACAATCAAGGAGACCAAAAAATTGAGAAGAAAAAATTAATTGTTACATCATAAGACAGTGAATTATATAACATAATGAAATTTAGTGAACCAGAGTGAAATGTACCAGGAGTGGTAAATCATGAAATGTGTTGTTTTTAAACACCAGTTTAAAAATGACATTACAGTATATAAAGAATTAAACAGAGGACAATAACATTGTTTATGAATAGTATTTTAGAGGAGGAAAAACTTTCACTTGACTGTATTTTGGTCCCTGACTGGGTCTGAAAATTAGAGACCAAGATAGATGAACAGGAGCAAAGCATAGACACTTATTTAACATAAGATTTATGTGACACAGGAGCCTTAATAAGGAAACCAAGATTATTGTTACTTGAGGGCTTAATGCTGCCATTTTGTCTCTTGCTTTCTGGTTGTTCTGTGTTTCCACTGTTAGATCGGGGAGGGGCAGCATGTCTCCTTGCTGTTTGTGCCTTCCAACCAGCCTGTGTTTGGCCATGAAGACTGAATCTTGACGTCTGACCTTGAGTTTCTGGGAAAGACAGCTCACTCATGTAGTAAAAAGGGATAGAAAGACCTGGATAGTTTTAAACAGCAGTTGATTATGCTGAACATGCACAGCTGCAGTTAGCAACACTTATCTCAAGATTTTGCTCTAGGGAAGATTTTCTAACCTCTTAGTTCTTGGTTTTAATCCCCCACTGTCAGTTGTTCTTTCCATAATCTCACGGGATTAAGGGTGTTATCTCAAGTCTGGCTTCTTCCTGCTGAATGGGGGCATCACAAGGGGGCCACGGAATGGAACAACTTCACCTGCCTAGTAAAATGATTTTTAGTATTTTCTTGGGTAGGGGTTTTACAAGGCATTGTAATAACCTATCTTGTAAATTTATGTTTAAGTTGTAAGTTCCACCTCTGACCTTGGATTCAAGCACTTACTCTTCTAAGACATTCAATCCTCATTACCCAAAGAGTAAGTACTTTCTCACCTATGGACTTAAATCTGTAAAGCACTTGGCTCCAGCTCAACTATCACTTTATGTTTCAGTTCTTTTGTGGTACATGGGAAACTATGTTTTTGACTCAGCTATGTCTCTCTATATTTTACCTATTTCCCATGTGATTGTAGTGAATGAAGTTAAAGATGGTGAAGAATGACATTACTATGTCATCTTGTCATAATATTATTTTAAGGTTATATATCTGGAAAAATGGATTTAAAAATTTAATAATAGAAAGAATGAAATTGCAAAATAAATTGATGAACATAAGAAAATATTAAAGCTCTTAAAAAGTTTTTTAAAGTGAATATTAACATAGAGCATCATCCCCATCTATTGAATTATAGATGAAATCTCATGACTTCCATTACATAATGGACAAAATTGCACACTATTGCCTTTCAGTGTCATAATATTTTATCACAATACAATTAAAAATTAACAACCATAATGCAACCCAAAGTCTCCCAATGTGAAGAAAAATGTACATTGAATCTACTGTGTGGAAATAGGGAAAAGTGGTTATGAAAGTTTAAAATGGGAGAATTAAGTCTATGTATATTGATTACACTCAATGATCACAGAGCTGTTTCATATCCTTCTGTGTGATATATAGAGAACAGAAATTAAAGTACAGAAAACATTCAATGACTCTAACAATGAAATACTCCTAATTGTTTGAATTTTACAATGTCTTTGTTATATTTATAACCATATTATTTATACCTAATATATAAACTATGCTTTAACACTTAAAACTGGGATCAGGATCCAAGGTACCAGTAATTAGATAGAGCTGCTTTTATTTGTAACTTTAAAAAGAGGAGACTGGTATTCATTGTAAAAAAAGGGTATGTGTACATGTACATGACATATGTGAAACGGAGCTGAACATGAACTGGTGGAGAGAACTGTATGGTGTACACCTGGCTTCACAGGGTCAGGGATTAGCCATCATGAATTTCTCTCTTCCATAGTCTTGGTCTTTAAGTATTTGCTGTTCCCAGGAGTCAGGATGACACTAAAAATTTTTGTCTAATGAGGAGCATTGGATATTGATCCCAGAGGGATATAGGGACTGTAAAGAGTCAGCCTGTGACAACCTCATTCAATAGCACTTGCCTGGTCAGGAAGGAACACACCTGAGTCTCCATTCAGTGATCATCTTTCTTGGCCATGAGCCTGTTGCCTCACTTTGTGTTTCTGCTATTCCTGAAGACATGTCTTCTTTCTTCAATATCCAGGTGACATTTTAAGCATCATTCCACAGTGATGCCAGTCAGGTAACTTAACTCTCTTCGTTAATGTGTTGTTTTACTATGAATTCATCTGTGGGGAGAATTGAGGTGGGTACATGCATGAAATCATCAGAACCAGGTGTCCCCTGGGACTGCAGCCAAACTGTCTTCTTGTTGACAGTTCCCATGTACTTATATACCAGTACTCAGCCATTTCTCAATCTACTAGTCTCCTATTTTCTCTAAAATATTGAAGAACCCATTAGACTCCAAAGCAGATATCAGCCCTTCCTCAAACATGATGTCTGCTATTAACCTTTATGATTTTTACTTGAATTCCTGTGCCGACATGGCAAAGGTGTTTGGTCAGTTTCTCCTTTCATTTCTGTTCCTGATTATTGGTACACCATTACACAGGAGAGTTTATTGACCCCATTGCTGGGCTGTGAGTATGCATGGGCAAAAGAGGAGACAGAGAGAGACTCAACCAGCTACCTGGTACACCCATTTCTCTTCATTAAATTACCATCTATTTTATATAACAACAGCAGAAATAGTATAATAAATAAAAAACATATGACCACCCTTCACTCATTCTAGAATTGACAAATGTTGATATCCTGCTATATCAGCTTCTAATGTTTTTTATAAAGTAACAAAATAATATACATACAGAAGGGCCCTTTTTTGGTGTCCCTCTCAGTTATTGTTCTCCCCTTCATAGAGAAAACACCATATAAAATGTAATGGTAATGCCATTCATAGCTTTATATTGTATGTATATTCATAAACACGTATAGAATGAAATACACTAGCCATATACTTATCAGTTAAGGAATAGAGCAATAAATCATGATGTAACAATATATTGGAATACTCTCTGCTAATTAACATTAATGAAACAGGACTAAATACATCAACATATTCAAAAATAAATTACATAAGAATGTCGATTGCAAATGACATGTACAGTATGGTTTATATAAAGCTTTCGAAATGAAAAACAATGCAATTTTTTCTGGATCAGTAATACCAATTATAGTAAAAGTTGCAGGGAAATAACACATATGAACTTCATGTAGTGGGTTCCCTGAGGAAGGAAAATAATCAAGATTGGGCAAATACATGATATGGGCACTTCACATGTACTTGTGTTATTTACTGCAATAAAAATACCTACAATGAGAAAAGTGAAATGTATGAATTTGATAAATTTGACTGTTGGGTACAAAGCTCTTCCTTGTTATCTCTATATCATTTTTTCACTTGAATAATTTGTAGTAAAAATAAATATATCTATGTAGGATCAGACAATTTTAAGATTTTCTCATACCATAGAGTTTTTGTCATGCAAAATTTTTTCTCTTGTAGGTTTTCATTATTTGTATTGATTCATATATTTGATTCTTTTTATTATTTGTTTCATCTTACTAGCTATATATTTCATCATGTGTCCATTTCAAATGAATATTAATATCATCAATGTTTCTTTCATTCCTTTGCTACATGATAAAGATTCCCATCTGGAGATTCAGCTCATAAACGCTTGCCTGAAATTTTCAGTTACTGTCTAGGGATGTTCGCTATTTCTATTGTTTTTCCTTAACTTGTCCCACCCCTTTGCTTTCTTCTGAGGCATGAAACATACAAGGAGCTGTTGTTCATGGAAGAAAAATAACTACAATAGGAAATGTCAGTACAAGGGTCCCAAATGCTGAGTGCCTGCTGGATTCTTTTTGTCCATTTAATTCTCATCACAGTAACATCCCCATAAGTTTTTATGACAGTTCTCACTATAGAAATGAGGACATCAGGCTTTTCATACAGGTAAATAATTTATTCCTTCATAGAGCAAGTCTTGATCTGGAATAAATTCTGATTGAGTCTAAGAAATACACCAAATGCTAAAGACTACCATGGCAACTTATTTTTCCCCATTGAGAGGAAGGAGTACCACTTTACAGAGACAATCCTGTGGAGACACTTGATTATTTATAAGTAACATATATCTCTAATATCTTGCAAGTCCCTATCTTCCAAGGACCAAAAACTTAGACTGTTTTCATAGGAACCTATGCATTTCATTCTTTCTCTGATTTAGCTGTTTTTATTTTAATGATAGGCCACCTATCACCTTATGGGAAGAAATTCTCTTAGGATGAGACAGAGAATTTCATTGATGTATTTTTCCAATTGATCTTGGAATCCATTGCTAACACAGTTAACCAGAATTTCCACAGGAGAGTCTTCTGAACATCGGTTTTATAGGCAACATTTTTTAATCTTTACTCAGGTGTAGAGAGTATACTTGGATGAATTCCATGCACCTGCCACACAATATTCTTGAGTAGAGGTGGACACATCTTGTAGGGAAGTGAAAAGATTTAGGGCACTGTTCAGGAAGAATATATTACAGTTTTAAAGAGGAAGTATGCCATCTGAGTGATCATTTAGGAATACTAATTCTGTACTATCCAGAGGCATTAACAGAGATTGGTCAAGTGAGTCAATTCAGCAGTTAGATGATCTGATCTCAGACCTAGTGTTTGCTGTGAACTAACCATATACTTCATGTCCATGAAGTAGCCTCATCTTACCTAAGTTTCCCTAAGAACAAATGGAGTGATTCTATGATCTAACACATGTGTAGTTTAACAAGCCCTTCAGATGATTTGGAGGCATCCCAAAGTTTGGGGACCATACTCTACAAGACAGATTTGATAATTTCATTCACATCCTTCTGTTTGTGTGAGTGAATAAATATTTTAGAAGGAAATGCCATATCTTTTCTTTGTTTCAGTTTCAGCACTTGATGCAAAGTGGAAAAAAGAGTTAGTTATCAATAAAAACAAGGGCCAATAAAGAGAGTGGAAGAAATAGGAAGAGTGAGAAATGAAGATGGAGGGAGAAATTATCAGATGTGAAGATTTGAATATTCTCTTGGCTTCACAATATACATAGAGAAGTTTTCTTTTAGTTTAAGCACTTGTTTCAAACTTTAAAATGTGCAAAATTCGTCTGAAGAGCTTGTTAAAACAGATTGATGGTCCTCACTCCGGAGTTTATCAGCAGTAAGTCTGGAGCATTATCACCATTATTCATTCCTAAAAAGTTCTTTGTTGTTGCTTCTACTGCTTATCCGGGGACCATTCATTTTATTGTCTTTTCACCCCATCTTTTCCATCAGATTCATCAACAACATGGAACCCACAAATCACACAAATGCTCCAGAGTTCTTTTTACTGGGATTGACAGATGATCCAGAACTGCAGCCCCTGATCTTCTACCTGTTCCTTTCCATGTACTTGGTCACCATCCTGGGAAATCTGATAATCATCTTGGCTGTCATCACTGACTCCCACTTGCACACACCCATGTACTTCTTTCTCTCCAATCTGTCCTTTACTGACATCTGTATAAGCACAACCATAATCCCAAAGATACTGCTGAACACAAAAGAACAGAATAAGAGCATCGCTTATATAGCCTGCCTCACACAGATCTGCTTTGTTTTGGTTTTTGCTGGTTTTGAAAATTGTCTCCTTGCAGCAATGGCCTATGACCGCTACGTGGCCATTTGTCATCCCTTAAGGTACACGGTTATCATGAACCCCCACCTCTGTGGCTTGCTGATTCTACTCTCTCTGTTCCTCAGCATTTTGGATGCCCTGCTCCACAGTCTGATGGTGTTGCAGCTGTCCTTCTGCAAGGACCTGGAAATCCCTCACTTTTTCTGTGAACTTGCTCAGCTCCTCAAGCTCGCCTGTTCTGATACACTCATAAATAACATCCTGACATATTTTATGGCTAGCATATTTGGCGGTATTCCTCTCTCTGGGATCATTTTCTCTTATACCAAAATTGTCTCCTCTATTTTGAGAATGCCATCAGCAGGAGGAAAGCATAAAGCTTTTTCCACCTGTGGGTCTCACCTCTCAGTTGTTTCCTTATTCTATGGGACAGGTTTTGGAGTGTATATTAGTTCTTCAGTTACTGACTCTCACAGGAAGCTGGCAGTGGCTTCAGTGATGTACATTGTGGTTCCTCAAATGGTGAACCCCTTCATCTACAGCCTGAGGAACAGGGACGTAAAGAGAGCCTTGAAGAAACTCACCAGAAGGAAACTTTCTCTTCGATGATTTGCCATCTGCTTTGGACAGGGATTTCTAGAATAAGTCAAAGTGACAGAAATCCTGGGTGAGGAAGAATGCCACATTCTTTTATCTGCAAGTTATTTTCAAATGAGCAGATAACCTAATGCTGAGGCATTTCAACTTTGCCTTTAATCATGACTTTGCTTTTTCAATTCTCTAAACTCAATGTGTTTGCTCAATTTCCTTAGAAACAGAGATTAATGTGGGGCTCTAGTTTTAGTGATTTTTCAATGATTTCATTAGAAGGAAACTTGTAGAGGGTGGATAGAGCAGGGAACAGACTGAATGAAGACTGTGGATATATCTAGAGTTTAGCTTCCACTCGATCCCACGGTAGAGCCATGTCAATTGAGCCCCAGAGTTAGGCTTACAGTGTGGCAAGAGAGCAGACCTTTCATACCCTGATTTAGTAATTAGACAAGTCACTGGCAAACTGTATCCTTTTGAGGCAACATTATCATCCACCATACTCACTTTCATTATCCATAAAATTGGCATAATTAGATTATCTCAGTGGTTTGAGATGATTATGATGTAATTAACTTTATCCATGAGAAAGCCTTCAGATCTAAAAATAAAAATAAAATCCATGTTTAATATGACCAAATAATAAAGAGTTATCTTTTATTAAGGTACTTCAGGTATAGGGAATGTATAGGGAGAATACGGATTCATTCAGTTCTCCATGAAGAGTTGTTGTCATAGGACTGGTTTTTGTCAGGGTCACCAGGCAGTGGCAGCAAATTTAGGCATCATATTTGGAAATGATGCCCAGAGATAGAAATTGACCTTTTTCTCACTCGGTAAGACATTTATAGCTTTTTTCTCGGAGTCAACCAGATGACATCTCTGTAGTGAGTTGAATGTTGGCACTCAAAATGATATGTCCACACTCTAATCTTCCTACATTGCATTAACATATGATAAAATAATGACTGTACTGATTTGGAAAAGCATATTTACGGAAGAGGAGTTTATTCTATATTATCTGGGTGGGCCCTAAATTTAATCACATATACACTTTTAAGATACACAGAAGTCAAAAAGATAGGAGGAGGCAGTATAGCCACAGAGACAGAAATTGGATCAATTCAGCTGATGTTTGATCATTCTTGTCTTATAAGACTGTCTTTTTCTTAAGACTGTAATGCATCTCTCTATGATCCCAGTATACATCTATATAGAATTTATTGAATACATTTGCTTACCTTTAAGCTTATTAAAGTTTGAAATTAATGAATAAATTATTCATCTTGTTATTCTCACCATTGTGCTTCTGAGTTTCAATTGTGTTATTTAGTTTATCAGTTATTTTATTTTTAATACTCTTTTTTAAATTATGTATGGTGACATAGAAATAGGAACATTTTGAAGTTCTAAAAAATATTTTAATTGTTTTTCCAGTTTATTGAAGCATAATTCACAGGTAAAACTAAATATTTAAGGTGTGAAATGTGATGATTTGATCTATGTATCTGTTGTGAAATGATTACCAGAATCAAATTAATTAAAGCATCTATCATCTCTTCTGATTACCATTTATTTTGGCACACTTAAGATTTTGGTACACTTTAAGAATAATTAAGATATACTCTCCACAAATTTCAAATAGGCAGTAGAGAATAAAGTATAGTCATCATGCTGTCCATTAGATTCTCAGATCTTATTCATCTCAAAGCTGGAAGTTTGTACTCTTTGACCAACATCTCCCCATTTCCCTGACCCTCAGCACCTGGCAACCACCATCATACTCTGTTTCTATGAGTTTGACTTTTTTTAAAAAGATACCAAATATAAATGATATCATATAGTATTTGGTTCTCTGTTGAGTTTATTTCACGTGGCATAATGTCCTCTAAGTTTATCGATGTCACAAATGGCAGAATTTGCCTTTTTATGGCTGAATACTATTCCATTGTATGTGTATATATGTATATATATACATCTTCTTTATTCCTTCATCAGTTGATGGACTCAAGTTATTTCAATGTTTTGACTATTGTAAATAATGCTTCAGTAAACATGGGAGTACACATATCTCTTGGAGTTAGTTATTTCATCTCCTTCAAATATATCCTCAGAAGTGGGATTGATGGATCGTATGGTACTTCTATTTTATATATTTGAAAAACTTTACATTGTTTTCCAAAATGGCTGTACGAATTGACATTCCCACCAACAGTGTGCCAGGCTTCCCTTTTCTTCACATCCTCATCAACACTTGTTATCTCTTGTCTTTTTGATGAGAGTCATTCTAATCAGTGTGAGGTGATATCCCATTGTGGTTTGGATTTGAATTTCCCAATAGTCAATGATGTTGAGCATCTTTTCATGTACCTGTTGGCCATTTGTATATCTCCTTTGGAAAAATGACTATTCAGTTTCTCTGCCCATTTTTTAATAGGGTTGTTTATTTTTTTGTTATTGAGTTGCATGAGTTCTTTATATATTTTGGATATTAACTTCTTATCAGATATATGGCTGCAATTATTCCATTCTACAGATAGGCTTTTCATTTTGTTGATGGTTTCTTTTGCTGTGCAGAAACTTTTTAGTTTGATGTAGACCTACTTATTAATTTTTTCCATTGTTGCTTGTGCTTTTGGTGTCATAATTGTTGCTAAGATTCATGTCAAGGAGCTTTTTACTTACTTTCTTCTAGGAGTTTTGTGGCTTCAGGTCTTATGTTTAAATCGTTTATCTATTTTGACTTAATTTTTTGAATAGTGTGTGAAAGGGGTCCAATTTCATTCTTCTGTACATGATTTTGCCATTTTTCCAACACCGTTTATTGAAGAGACTATCCTTTTTGAAAATCCTCAGCTCCCTTGTCAATAAGTTGACTGTTTATGTGAGGACTTATTTCTGGTATCTTCATTCTGTTCCATTTGTCTATTGTCTGATTTTATGCCAGTATTCTGCAGTTTTGATTACTATAGCTTTGTAGTGTAGTTTGAAATCAGGAAGTGTAATGTCTCCATCAGAGGTGTCCAGAAGTCATTTCAGGATTTCAGAGAATCCAAATTAAATCACAGATATAGGCTGATTAGAGTCCAACCTTTGAGAAGAATTGAGAACATATGCCGTCAAGCCCCTTCCATGGAGAAAGTGGGAGCTTCACGTTTTTGTCTCCTCCTTCTACTCTGAATCCAGAGGAATAGCCATGGCAAGTGCTACCCATTTAAAACCTGGCTCTTTGTTTTCTGTAGTACTAGGGGACTCACAAATGCCAAGCCCTGCTGGCTCTCAGAGCTAGATTATTTGGGTGCCAGTCCCTCACGTTTGCCACAAAAGCTGGGGCCCTAAGTTTGTATTCCAAACTCTTCACTCCTCAGGGATAATCTGAAAGCTGTGGATTCTCTCCTGGTTGTAAGGCACTGTACCAGGGATGGGGTTTATGGGGTGAGCATATCTTAGCTTTTCCTACCTATTTCAATGTGGGTATACTCTCAGGCTCCAGGTATGTAGGAGTCATTCAACCAGTTTCTTAACTTTTTTTTTAAGAGAGTAGATCTTTTTTTTTTTTTTAAGATTTTAGTTTTTTCCTTTTTCTCCCAGAAGCCCCCCAGTACATAGTTGTATATTCTTCGTTGTGGGTCCTTCTAGTTGTGGCATGTGGGACGCTGCCTCAGCGTGGTTTGATGAGCAGTGCCATGTCCGTGCCCAGGATTCGAACCAACGAAACACTGGGCCGCCTGAGCGGAGCGCGCGAACTTAACCACTCAGCAACAGGGCCAGCCCCAGTTTCTTAACTTTATCAAAGGGAATTGATCTGTGTGTACCTGCATGGTCAGTGTGTTTCTGGGAGGAGGGAAGTCAGGAGCCCCCTATGCTGCTATATTGCTGACATCAGTGAGAATTCATTAATTAAGTTTAAACTTTTAACGAGTTCAACATTAGGTCAAATTTATTTAATGTACAGTATTGGGAGATAAAAAGGAGTGTTAAAAAGATCCAGGAGAATTCTATGAAAGTGACTATTTTATAGGGCAAAATGATCAAATACTGGAAATCAAATACTGGCTGCATCAATCTAATATATCTCTCTGTGGTCACATTGCCTCATTCTTTTCTCTGTGTCTCCTCAACTGCTATCTATTTTAAGGATAAATGTGATTATATTTAGAGCCACCCAACTAATCCAGGATAAGTGTATCCTCTGCAAAGACGTTTTCCCAAGAAAGTAACATTTATCCTTTTATCATATAAGTTAATAATCACAAATTAGAGGTTTTAAGATGTGGAGGTGGCCTCATATTGTACATACAATATGGCCTGATGTTGTCATGAGAGCTATCATTTAACACACTACAGATGTCCTCTTGGTTGACTCCATCAAAAGGGCTATTAGCATCTGACCCAGGGAAGGACAGTTTTCTTTTTTTGGCCATCATGTTCAAGTATGACCCCTATATTTTCTACCACCACCTTGTGAACCTGAGGGGATCCAGCTCTAGGTCTAGCTAGCAAATAGAGGAAAGAATGACCTCTACTCTCCTGTTCTGGTACATTCTCTACCTCTGAAGTCCTTGTAATGACAGATTACTCTCTTTATTGTTTGACTAAAACAGAAAGGGTTTTTTTTCTTATTAAAACTGAAGGCTTCCCACCTATGAAGTTCAGATATCTCACAATCATCTCAAACCAGTGATATGATATAATTATGCCAGTTTTATAGACAATGAAACTGAGTACAGTGGATGCTAATATTGCCTCAAAGGCATATGGTTAACCAGTGACTTGTCTCCGTAATTACTAAATTGGAGTGTGAAAAGTAAGCTCCATGCCTCAGTGTAGGCCTACCTTTGGGTTTCAATTGACATGTTCCTGTCATGGGAACAGGTGGAAGCCAGCTGTAGATATGACCACAGCCATGCTTCCCTCTTCCATCCTTTCCCTGCACTATCCGTCTTCTACACCCTTGCTTCTTCTGAGAGTCATCCACAAAACATTACTAAAACTTTAACCAGTACTTCAGGTTCTGCTTATATGACAACTGAAGAAAGAGATGGCATTAAGAATTATAATCATCTGTCAAACACAAAACTACACAAAGGAAAAGCTAGGTTTCAATGTCAAGTTAAAAAGGGTTTGGCCCTTGTGTTATGCAGTAATTTTAGAAAAATTTGGTAACAAAAGAACTAGGCTCAAAAAGAGATAAAGTTTCCTGTCTGCCAAAGAAAGAATTGAAACATAAAATGGTGGGTGGGCTGATTTCTATCCATAAGTAAATTGATACTCTTTCAGATAAGGAAGATTCAAGAATGGATACAGAAGTCAAAATATAATGATACATAATGTTATAAACCAATGTTACATCCGTAAAAAATTTTAAAACAAAAAAGACTGAAACTGGACCCCCAACTTACACAACTCACAAAAGTCAACTCAGAATGGATTAAAGACATAAACGTAAAATCTGAAACTAAAACTCCTAGAAGAAAATGTGGGGATTAAGCTCTTAGTCATTGGTTTTGGCAATGAATTTTTTGGATTTGAAACTTAAAGCAAAGGCAATAAAGCAAAATTAAGCATGTGGGACTCCAAACTAATAAGCTTTTGCATAGGAAAAAGAAATCATCGATCATCTCTCCACTTCTTTAATAAAGTTAACAAGCACCTTGAGTACTGTGATGGTGCTGAAACAGATGTCAGTGAAGGTCAGGCGGGAGAGGAAGAAGTCCATGTGTGTGTGGAGGTGGGAGTCAGAGCTGATGACCAGGATTATGAGGAAGTTCCTGAGCACTGTGACCAGGTATACGGTTAGGAAAAGTCCAAAGAGAAGGGGCTGCAGTTCTGGATCCTCAGAGAAACACAGGAGGAGGAATTGTGCTACACCTGTTTGGTTTACTGATTCCACGTTGTTGATGAGTCTGATGGAAAAAATACAGGTGCTAAGACGCATAACAGATATACAAGGATCACTTATTTTAGAAAACCCTGACATAAACATTGTGAAGTGAAGTGAATATTACTCATTTTTCCCTTTCCATTCTGCCTCTCTCTTAGTCTCTCTCCCTTCTTCAAGCAATTTATTTCTATCCTTTCTCCTGGACTACCCAATTACTCAAATATTGTTTATTTTCTTCCCACATTGTGTCAAATAATGGGAACAAAATAGGAAACAACACATGGATTTTCCTTGAGAATTCTCCAAATTTTCAAATTAACAAGCAGGAAAATCAAAACCAAGCATATGAAATCTGGGTTTTAGAGCAGAGTTTCTCAAACTGTACTTGCATCCTAATCAACTGGTGGGTTTCTTAAAACTCATACTGCTGCACCCCACACTCAGAATATGAGATTCAGGAGATTGGACATGAGGCTGAAAATTTGCCTTTCTAACACATTTCCAAACGTTGCTGCTGGTTTGGTTTTAACTGAGAACCATTGGTCTTGAGTAGAGATCACTGTGGGCATGGAAAATCACTTCCCCCACAGGTTGGAGCTGAACCAGTATAGTTAACGAAGAAACTGATGGCCTGACTCATCGTGCTCTGCAGAGTGAGCTGGCTGGTTCTCCTCAAGCCCGTGACTCAATTAAACCTCTTCATTTTCAATGGGTTATCAAAATCTGTCCTTTTAATTCTCTATTTCCATTTCAGTGTTTCATTGTTGAGTTCTTATCACAAAACCTTTGCTATAATTGTTGTAATTAACAATGGGATTAACAGACATCATAAAAATAAATATAATAATTATTATTAACTGCTCTCACTCCCGCTCCCACTAATAGGGCTCTACTGACAGGCATAGTTGTCAGCATTTTTCTCACACTAAACTAATTTTCTTCTTTCTAGTGACCTATGAGTCAAGTATGCCAACCATGCTCTTATTTACCTATGACCTTGTGTGAAAATAGAGGTTTAGTGAAGTTATGGATACAAAATACTTGACACTCTAGTAAGAGGTGGTGAGGTGACTTGAATTCAAGCTTGCAGCGTTTCAAGCTGAACTCATCACCACGTGACGCAAACTCTGAGTAGTACAGACTTAGGTATCCTGAAAACTCGATTGGATTCCAACACTTGCCTTTTGAAAACTTCCACCTGAAGAAAGCCACAAATGCTTTCTCTGATTGTGAAGGTCTTCTAATTTCTGATCACATAAGTAATATCTATCAGGTGACAGCATCAAAAGAGGATCCATGTCAGAACCTGAGATCAAAGATTAGTACTTCATGATAAGATGATACTTAATTCTTCCACTTAAAAATTTATTTTCTGTATGTCTATCTTTTTTTGTTCTTCATTTACTCCTTTACTGCATTATATATTTTCTAGTTGACTTTTTGTGTTAACATTTTAGATTTCTTTCTCATTGCCTTTTATCGATATACCCAGATGATTATCTTTGTGATTACCATGAGCATTGAATTTAATGATCTAGTTAGAATTTATACCACTTTTATTTCAATAGCACACAAAGCTTCTTCTATTAGGTGAATTTGTTCTTTTTCGTTTATGTTGTTACTGTCAGAAATAAAATCTTTATGTATTGTTGCCAATAGCATAGATTTAAAAAAAATTTATTTTTCTTTTTAAATCCAGTGTGAAATAAAAAGCAAGGTTATAAACCAAAAAGAAATCACTGGCTCTTTTATCTGCCTTAGCATTTATCTTTATCTTTACCAGACATCTTTATTTTTTCCTACAGCATTGCATTACTGTCTAGTGTCTCTTTCGACCTGAGGAATCTCTTAGATGTTTTCACAGAGCAGGATTAGCGTTAATGAACTCTTTCAGCTTTATCTGAGAATGTTTTATTCCTCCCTCATTTTTGGAAAGAAAACTTGTCAGATATAAAATTCTTGGTTGATGATTCTTTTTCATTCAGCACTTTAAATATGTCATCCCACTCTACTCTGGCCTCCATGTTTGTGATGAGAAATTGGTTGCTAGCCTTATTGACAACCTCTCGTACACGATGAGCTCCTTTCAAGAGTCTCTCTCTCCCTTTGGTTTTGTCAGTTTGGTGATAATGTGTCTTAGTGTTAGTAACTTTGAGTTATCCTCCTAAGAATTCATCGAGCTTCTTAGTTTTGTAGGTTCACGTCTTTCACCATATTTGGAAAGTTTTTTGACCATTTTTCTTTCAAATACCCTCTCCATCTCTTTCTCTTCTCTTCTCTGCCTGGGGCTACTATAATGCATTTTTTCACTTGATGGTGTCACATCAGTCCGTTAGGGTCTACTCACTTCTATTCATTTTTCTCTGCTCCTTAAACTCAATAATATAACGTCATAGTGTTGTATATGAGAATGTACCCCAGAGTTTACCTTCTTTTCAAAAACATAGTTAAAGGTGGTATTTTCCCAAAATATATTTGCAACAATTGTAATTCTTTTTGTATGTGGTTATTAAAATTTATATTCTTTAGCTTTGTTCAGCTAGTGATTGGATAGATTTCCTTGAATGGCAGGAGTGATACAAACAAACAAACATTGAAATAACATGCCTATCTCAGTCTTCACAGACTGAATCTGTGCTGCAGCACTCTTTCAACACATACCCAGGTTGGCACTGAGCCTAGAGATGAAGATGAAACTTGAGAATTTTATGTGGTCTTTTCTGAGTATATGTTTTTGCATGGACATGCACATGGTTTCTAAATTTTCCCATTTACTTGCCTGCTTTTAAATGTCCTGATTTCCTAAAGAAAATTACCCTGTTTTTGCTCTGGGTCTTTGCTGGCATTTTCTGTTCTGATTTTAATCCTTTGTCATAGGTGTATGTGAGCTGTTGGTTTGGTTTGCAGTGTTTTTGGACGATGGCCATGGCTTTTCCAGCCTGACTTCTGCGTTAGGAAAAACAGAGATAAATGCCTTGTTTCAGGCCTTCAGGTAGCTCCCTGGCAAGTCAGATCAGACACATAGAATGATTTCAGCAAAGGTCTACTGTGCTTCCTCTGAATCAATGGACAAGAGTCTCATATGGAAAACACATGCTATGACCATGTTAAGACTAAGACTACTGCCATGCCTGGAAAGGAGTGGGATGAAGGCTAGTAAAAATGCCAGAAACTTTTTCCATCACCTTGAAGTTCCTTTTGTTCTTGATTCAGCACTCACTTCACTGCTGTATTTTGACTGTTTTCAGGAGTTCTGATAAAGTCAGTTCTGACAGTTTCTGCCTGGTTTTTTACTGGTTTTTTGAGAGGACAAGAGTTTGAAGCTGCCTAGTCTGCCATTCTGCCAGCAAAAGGCCATGGATTCTTCCAAGCACAGTCCATTTTGATTAGATGACTATATTAGAAACTGCTTAAAATAATATGTAGAAACAGAATACAATGAGCCAAATATAGATTTACTCCTCAGAATATGCTTTGTAGGGTATATCTGCAATATTATCATTGGATTTTATGAGTAAGATATGTATCTATAATAAACTATATTTTTGAGCCAAAATGTCCTTTCAGTTTTTCTTAGATTGTTGTTATAAAGGCTGCCTTTGACTATACCTTAGGGAAAAAGACTAGAAGCCAGTTGCAGAAGGAAATTTTGTCCACCTATGAAAGGCACTTGAAATGCATGGGAACAGAAATAGGTGGATGGAAGAGAATTGCGCACACTTTTGGCATCTGAGGCTGAGGTAATCAGCAAGTTTTACGTTATTCATTCTCTGAATTTTTTTCTTAATTTTTATTTTTTTCGGATGTACATCATATTTCAAATTCTGTATACATTACATCATGTTCACCACCCGAACACTAATTATAGTGCATCCCCTCACATGTGACCCTAATCACCCCTTTTGCCCTCCCCCCTCCTCCCTTCCCCAATGGTAACCACCAGTCCAATCTCCAAAGCTATGTGTTTTTTTTTGGTCGTTTTTATCTTCTACTTATGAGTGAGATCATATGGTATTTGACTTTCTCCTTCTGACTTATTTCACTCAGCATAATATCCTCAATGTCCATTCATGTTGTCACAAATGGCTGGATTTTGTCATTTCTTATGGCTGAGTAGTAGTCCATCATGTATAAATACCACATCTTCTTTATCCATTTGTCCCTTGATGGGCACCTAGGTTGCTTCCAAGTCTTGGCTATTGTGTATAATGCCGCAATGAACATAGGAGTGCAAGTATCTTTATGCCTTTGTGTTTTCAAGTTCTTTGGATAAATACCCAGCAGTGGAATAGCTGGATCATATGGTAGATCTATCCTTAATTTTCTGAGAATACTCCAAACTGCTTTCCATAGTGGCTGCACCAGTTTGCACTGCCACCAGCAGTGAACAAGGGTTCCCTTCTCTCCACACCCTCTCCAACATTTGTTGTTTCCTGTCTTGCTAATTATAGCCATTCTGACCAGAGTGAGGTGATACCTCATTGTAGTTTTGATTTGCATTTCCCTGATAGCTAATGATGTTGAGCATCTTTTCATATGCCTGTTGGCCATCTGTATATCTTCTTTGGAGAAATCTCTGTTCAGATCTTTTGCCCATTTTCTAATTGGATTGTTGGTGTTTTTGTTGTTGAGCTGTATGAGTTCTTTGTATATTTTGGACAATAACCCCTTATCTGATATGTGATTTGCAAATATCTTCTCCCAATTCTTAGATTGTCTTTTCGTTTTGTTGATGGTTTCCTTTGCTGTGCAGAAGATTTTTAGTTTGATGTAGTCCCATTTGTTCATTTTTTCCTTTGTTTCCCTTGCCTAGTCAGACATGGGACTTGAAAATATGCTGCTCAGACCAATGTCATAGAGTGTACTGCCTGTGTTTTCTTCTAGAATTCTCATGGTTTCGGGTCTTACATTCAAGTCTTTAATCCATTTTGAGTTGATTTTTGTGCATGGTGTAAGGGAATGGTCTACTTTCATTCTTTTGCATGTGGCTGTCCAGTTTTCCCAATACCGTTTATTAAAGAGACTCTCCTTTCTCCATCGTATGCTCTTGGCTCCCTCGTCGAATATTAGCTGTCCATAAACGTGTGGGTTTACTTCTGGGCTCTCAATTTTGTTCCATCGATCTGTGTGTCTGTTTTTGTGCCAGTACCATGCTGTTTTGGTTACTATGGCTTTGCAGTATAATTTGAAATCGGGGAGTGGGATACCTCCAGCTTTGTTCTTTTTTCTCAGGAATCCTTTTGCTATTCGGGGTCTTTTGTTGTTCCATATAAATTTTAGGATTCTTTGTTCTATTTCTGTAAAAACTGTTGTTGGAACTTTGATAGGGATTGCGTTGAATCTATAGATTGCTTTAGGAAGTATGGACATTTTAACAATGTTAATCCTTCCAATCCAAGAGCACGGAATATCTTTCCATTTCTTTGTGTCTTCTTCAATTTCTTTCAACAATGTTTTATAGTTTTCGGTGTGCAGATCTTTCACCTCTTTGGTTAAGTTTATTCCTAGGTATTTTATTCTTTTAGTTGCAATTGTAAATGGGATTGTATTCTTAATTTCTCTTTCTGCTACTTCGTTCTTAGTGTACAGAAATGCAACTGATTTTTGTACATTGATTTTGTATCCCGCAACTTGACTGTATTCTTTTATTATTTCTAAAAGTTTTTTAGTGGACTCTTTAGGGTTTTCTAGATATAAAATCATGTCATCTGCAAAGCGTGACAGTTTTGCTTCTTCTTTTCCGATGTGGATCCCTTTTCTTTTTCTTGCCTGATTGCTGTGGCTAGGACTTCCAATACTATGTTAAATAAGAGTGGTGACAGTGGGCATCCTTGTCTGGTTCCTGTTCTTAGAGGGATAGCTTTCAGTTTTTCTCCATTGAGAATCATATTTGCTGTGGGTTTGTCATATATGGCCTTTATTATGTTGAGGTATTTTCCTTCTATACCCATTTTATTTACAGTTCTTATCATAAAAGGATGCTGTATCTTGTCAAATGCTTTCTCTGCATCTATTGAGATGATCATGTGATTTTTATTCTTCATTTTGTTAATGTGCTGTATCACGTTGATAGACTTGCAGATGTTGAGCCATCCCTGCATCCCCGGAATGAAACCCACTTGATCATGATGTATGATCTTTCTAATGTATTGTTGTATTTGATTTGCTAGAATTTTGTTGAGGATTTTTGCATCCATGTTCATCAGTGATATTGGCCTGTAATTTTCTTTTTTTGTGTTGTCCTTGTCTGGTTTTGGTATCAGGATAATGTTTGCTTCATAGAAGGAGTTAGGGAGCCTCCCCTCCTCTTCAATTTTTTGGAAGAGTTTGAGAAGGATAGGTCTTAAGTCTTCTTTGAATGTTTGGTAGAATTCACCAGGGAAGCCATCTGGTCCTGGACTTTTATTTTTTGGGAAGTTTTTAATTGCTGTTTCCATCTCCTTACTGGTGATCGGTCTGTTCAAATTTTCTACATCTTCTTGGTCCAGTTTTGGAAGGTTGTATGTTTCTAAAAATTTATCCATTTCCTCTAGATTATCCACTTTGTTGGCATATAGATTTTCATAGTATTCTCTTATTATCTTTTGTATTTCTGAGGTGTCCGTTGCAATCTCTCTTCTTTCATTTATGATTTTATTTATTTGAGCCCTCTCTCTTTTTTTCTTGGTGAGTCTAGCTAAGGGTTTGTCAATTTTGTTTATCTTTTCAAAGAACCAGCTCTTGGTTTCATTAATTTTTTCTACTGTTTTTTTTTAGTCTCTATTTCGTTTATTTCTGCTCTGATTTTTATTATTTCCTTCCTTCTGCTGATTTTGGGCTTTTTTTGTTCTTCTTTTTCCAGTACCTTTAGGTGCACTTTTAGATTGTCTATTTGGGATTTTTCTTGTTTGTTGAGGCAGGCATGAATTGCTATAAACTTCCCTCGTAGAACCACTTTTGCTGTATCCCACAGATTTTGGCATGTCGTGTTTTCATTTTCATCTGTCTCCAGGAATTTTTTTATTTCTTCATTGACCCAATCATTGTTCAGTAGCATTTTGTTCAATCTCCATATTTTTGTGGCTTTTCTCATTTTCTTTCTGTAGTTGATTTCCATTTTCATACCTTTGTGGTCAGAAAAGATGCATGCTATTATTTTGATCTTCTTAAATTTATTGAGACTTGTTTTGTGGCCTAATATGTGATCAGTCCCGGAGAATGTTCCATGGGCATTTGAAAAGAATGTGTATTCTGTGGTTTTTGGATGGAATGTTCTGTATATATCTACTAAGTCCATCTGGCCTAATGTGTCCTTTAAGGGGAGTGTTTCCTTATTGATCTTCTGTTTGGATGATCTATCCATTGTTGTAAGTGGAGTGTTAAAGTCTCCTACTATTATTGTGTTAATGTCTATTTCTCCTCTTATGTCTGTTAATAATTGCTTTATCTATTTAGGTGCTCCTATGTTGGGTGCGTAGATATTTACAAGTGTTATATTTTCTTGTTGGATTGTTCCCTTTATCATTATGTAGTGCCCGTCTTTGTGTCTTATTACAGTTTTTGATTTAAAGTCTATTGTGTCTGATATAAGTATTACAACCCCCACTTTCTTTTCTTTGCCATCTGCATGGAATATCTTTTTCCCTCCTTTCACTTTCAGTTTGTGAGTTTCTGTAGGTCTGAAGTGTGTCTCTTGTATGCAGCATATACATGGATCTTGTTTTTTTTATCCAGTTGGCCACCCTATGGCATTTGATTGGAGCAGTTAGTCCATTGACCTTTACATCAGCTATTGATAAATATGTATTTATTGCCATTTTGTCACTTTGTCTTTTTTCTAGGTGTTTTAGTAGTTCTTCTCAGTTCCTTTCTTTTTCCCTTGCTCTCTTCACTTGTGGTTTGATGGCTATCTTTAGTAATATGTTTGAATTCTGTTGTCTTACTTTTTTTCCTGTTTGTTATAGGTTTCTGGTTTATTGTTACCATGAGGATCCTATTTAATATACTATGCATACAACAGTCTATATTGAGTAGATAGACTCTTTAGCCTGGCATCTTCCTAAAGGCTCTACTTTTTCACTCCCCTCCTCCCACATTATATGTTTTTCACATTGTATATAGTCTTTTGTTTAGTGTGTGTCTATCCATTACCCTCTTATCATTGAAATAGGTAGTTTTAGTACATTTGTCTTTTAACCTTCATATTATCTTCACAGGTAGTTGATCTGCTGCCTTTACTATACTTTTACCTTACAAGTGATTTCATTCCCTGTTTTTTCTTGTTGTTGTTTTGGGGTTTTTTTGACAATTTTTTTTCTTTTATCTCTATTTGTGCTCATTGCTTTCCCACTTAAATAAGTCCCTTCAGCATTTCTTGTAGAACTGGTTTCTTGGTGATAAACTCTTTTAATTTTTGCTTGTCTGGGAAGCTCTTTATCTCTCCTTCCATTCTGAATGACAGCCTTGATGGATAGAGTATTCTTGGTTGTAGGTTTTTCCTTTTAGCACTTCAAATATGTTGTGCCATTCTTTTCCCGCCTGTAGGGTTTCAGCTGAGAAGTCCGCTGACAGCCTGATGGGCTTCCCTTTATATGTGACTTGTGGCCTTTCTCTTGCTGCTTTTAGGATTCTTTGTCTTTAATTTTAGACATTTTGATTATAATATGTCTTGGTGTGGGCCTCTTTTGGCTTCTCTTGTTTGGAGCTCTCTGTGCTTCCTGAACTTGGATGTCTGTTTCCTTCCTCAGGTGAGGAAAATTTTCCTCTATTATTTGTACAAATAAATTTTCTGCCCCTTTGTCTCTCTCTTCTCCTTCTTGGACCCCTATAATCCGAATGTTAGCATGCTTAATATTGTCCCAGAGTTCCCTAACACTGTTCTCATTCTGTCCAATTCTTGTTTCTCTTTTCTGTTCTGCTTGGGTGATTTCCTCTAATCTTTCATCTAGCTCGCTGATCCGTTCTTCTGCTTCCTCTACTCTGCTATTGAGTCCCTCTAGTGAATTTCTCATTTCGAGTATTGTATTCTTCATTTCTGATTGGTTCTTTTTTACATCTTCCAGTTCTTTGCTGATGTGCTCCCTGTGTTCATCCATTCTTCTCCACATAACTGTGAGCATCCTCATTATATTTTGTTTGAATTCTTTGTCAAGGAGGTCGCTAGTTTCTGTTTCACTTAGTTCTTTTTCTGGTGTTTTGTAGTGTTCCCTTTCTTGGAAAGTATTCCTTTGCCTCCTCATTATGCCTCTTACCCTGTGGTATTTTCTTTGTACTAGGTGAGTCGTCTATGTCTCCTGATCTTGGAGAAGTGGCCTTATGTATGAGATGCCTCATGAGGCCCAGCAGTGTGCTTCTCTCTCGTCACCAGACCGTATGAACCAGGAGTGACCCCTTTGTGGGCTACTTGTGTTCTTCTGCTGTGGCAGGGTTGCTCCCACTGCAGGTACACAGGGAGTCCGATCTTTCCTTCCCTGGCCAGCTATTTGTAAATCCTGTTTGGAGGGGCCTCAGCACTGTTGGCTACAAAGTCTATTAGCACACTCTTATTGCAATTGTCCTCTTAATTGGGTTGGTACCCAGTGGAGCTGGTTGCTATGCTCAGGGGCATACAGTTGTGATAGGCCTGAGGCCAACAAGGCTGTTGTCAGTTCTCTTAGGAGTGCAGCGGAGTGGGGCTAGCCCTGGGCATGGAGGCACTCAGTTGTTTCAGGCTTTGGAAGGTGGGGCTGATCCTTTTTATGGCTATTTGTGAAGCACAAGTCTTCTGCCACTGATAAGCCTCACCCCCCACTGGACCACATACACTGTCAGCATAGTCCTGGTCCGTGCACCCCAATGCCACGCTGCAGAGGCCCCCACCTCTGTCCCAATACCCCCCACAGTTCACCTGGTCCTCACACAAGCCTTGCCCCACAGAGGCAGACACCCTCGCCTGCCTGTAGAGGATCAAGGCACTCAGTCAATGCAGGCTGAAAAGTAGCCTGAGGGCTTGCTGTTAGGTGGGGTCAGTCCCTAGGGCGGGTTGCCTGCCCTGGCTGAGCTGGCTTAAATCTGTGCTCTAGTGGATGCGGCAGACCACTGGGCCAACAGCCCAAGGGATGCACCTCAATGGCCCCCACTGGTGTCCATATCAGCACATCTGGACCAGCTCAGAACAATGGCCCCCACCAATGTCTCAGTCTCTGGAGAGGATCCTCCTCTCACCAAGATGCCCCCAGAGCCCACCAGGTGAGTCTTGTTTCACCAAAGGACAGTCAGCCTTCTCTCTCGTGATTTTGGGTTGCTGCAATGAGTGAGTTTGTGCATGGGCCCTTTAAGACCCGGATCTTTTCGGCTTACAGCCAATAGCTTTTCTGGGGGTGTCCTCACTGCACTTAATAGCCAGCAAAGCCAGACAGTAAGACCCCCCTCTCAGTTGGCCTGAGTCTGAAGGATGGTTATAGCAGTATTGCCCCCACTCCAGACCTCACTCCTCCAGGGAGGGCTGCGTACCTTAGGGTGGCTCCCGCCTGGCCAGCTGAGAAGCTCCTCTGCTCCCAAAGGTGGCTTTTTTCCTCTCCTTCCGGAGTTACTGCCTCTTCTGCTTTTGTCAGGACTGTCCCTTGTCGTGGGGGTTCTTTTTGTCCAGTTTTCAGTTTTCAATCCAGGGTGATTCTTCCCAAAATTGTTGTAACCTGGTTGTGTTCATGGGAGGAGGCGAGTTCAACGTCTGCTCACAGCGCCATCTTGACGAGATCGCCAGGATTTAATTTTTAAGGTAATTTCCATTATCTCTGGATAGTAGAGGTTTTTCTTATTCTTTGTAATTTTGTCTATTTCCCATTTTAAAAGCAGCAAGCATATATTTTTCTTAGTCAAATGAAATTTATATATATTTAAATCCTACACTGAATATAAACTTGGAATAAGATTTATTTTATAAAAAATTAATTATCAGAGTCTAATCAGTTAGTAATACACTTAAGACCATGCCTTGATCACACTGGGTGCCACGAGTACTGCAACCCTGGAGAAATGACTGCAGGGACACACTGTGTCACAGTATAAAAGATGACA
>NC_060280.1:91061956-91149282 GCF_021613505.1 Equus quagga
TTCAGGCTTAGGAGTGTTAAGAGAGCCCTGGCCTTACCAGCTTACCAGGTACCAACCACCTTTTGTGGTTTTCCTCCATCCTGTCCACAACTCTCAGACCTTCTATGAAAACTCCACTTGAATAGACCTAGTCTGAGTGTGTCCAGTGTTTCCTGCTGGGACTCTGACTGATGTGCCGGCTCATTGAAAGGAAAGGGAAAAGTCCTAATGGTGACCCATAAAACCCAAAAAGATCAGGACCCACCAAGTCTCTGACCACATCAGCTTCTACCACTCCCTCACTATTCCGAATGTGATCTTCTCCAGTCACACTGGCCTCTGTGTTGTGGGCCTTTGCACGCTAAGACTGCTCTTGCCACAGAAATTCATATGACTCACTGTCCCAACTCATGAAGATGTCCGTTCAAGTGCCCTATAACTAAGAGGCTTTCCATTCCTATTCTGTATAAAAAGGCAAATCTCAATCCACCTTCACTATCTTAGAATGTTTATATTTTCTGTATGACACTTATAATAACATATTTTCTTGATTTTTCTATAATCTGTCTTTCCCTATTAGAACGTAAGTGCTTTAATAGCAAAACTGGAGCTTCACTCATCGCTATAGACACCACTGTCTCAAACAATGTCCGGCATATAAAACATACTCAATAAATAGGCTGGTGGATGAGTGCTGACTGTTTGGGTTCGTATCTGGGCTCCACTATTTACTAGCCAGTGAGCTTGGTCAAGTATCATAAATGTACCATGCCAGTTTTCTCATCTGTAAAATGGGGACATTAACAGAACATACTTCTTAAGCTTATATTGACTACTCAGTAAATTAATATTCATAAGGCAGTTAGAAGAGTGCCTGGTATATGAGAAAGCCTTTATAAATGTTTGATCATTTATTAATGTATGGAAATACTTTGCTATGAAAAAATATGGCCCCTACATAAAAGGAATAATTCACAAGAAAATACCTAATCCTGTATGTACTTAGTTATGTTACATCCAAATATATAAAGAAAAATGACAGAATTACAAATAATAATTTGTTAATCCATAACTATAGTGGAAGACTTTAATATACACCCATCACTAAATTAGTTTGAGGAAAAAACCTTAATGTACACACTGTATCCCAAAACACAATTAGCTTGAATTAATGGGCACAGACGCTATAACCAAACTTTAGTGAACACACATTGTTTTCAAAGAAATAGGGAGCATTTATAAAATTTGACTAACAAATACGTTTACCAGCTAGATACTGCATTCAGCTGGACATTAACAGACCTCAAAACAAACCAAAAAAACCTTTGGCTTCAACCAGTTAGAGGTTACCTTTAATCACGTATGGAGAAGTCTAGGAATAAGCAGTCCAGAGCTGATACAGCAAATCAGAGGCTTTCAGGCAGCATATAGCATTGTGATTTTTTGCTGCACTGTGGTTTTTGTCATCATGATCAAAATACAGGTCTTCCAACTCTAGGCCTTGAGTCCACTTTGGAGAGAAAGAATGTGTGAGATGAACAGGAAACAGGAGAGGCGAACAAGCCAGATGATGTCCCCCCAGTGACTTCCACCTACTTCTCATGGCCAGCAGAGCGGGACAACACCTCTCCGGGCTTTAGGGTAGCCTCATAGATTGAATATTTTCACCAACATTTCAATACTGCTCAACAACTTGAACACAATATTTTTTTCTTTAAGTAAATAAGTCAGGGAGCATGGACCTTGGGAAAGAAGCTAAAAGTAACTACCATACTAGGATAGAAAGATAAAAAGAATCGACATCATAAAGTCCAAATACTTGACAAAAATGCCATTAAATTAGAAGTATACAGTAAGTATAGCCTAATTTCCATGAAGATAAACAAAATCACTCAGGAGATATTCAGAAATACCTTTTTGAATATGCAGTGTACTGATATTTTTAAAGAGTAAATGATAAACAAATTAAATACAAATCTATGTAACATAATTAAGGTTTATTTCGGGGTATAGCTATTGACAAATGCATTTACTAAAACAAAAAGACTGAAAATTAATGAGCTAGTGGTCCAACCTAAGGATTAGACACCACTAAAGGTAATCCCAACTCATAATGTCTACCCTTTTCATCCCCAGTTTATTTTGTGGCCACTCCGTGAAGAGCCGAGGCTGAGGCATGCCCATATTGACTACGTTCCTAGGATTCCCCTTCAGTCTAAGTTCCCAGGAGTCAACGGTAACAGGAGTCACTGAAAGATTTTCCAAAATTCACACACTCACAGGTTTTGCATTAAGAGAGAATTTCATATTTTTCTTAATGTAAGGGGTTATCAGTAAAGGCATTCCCTCATTCTTTATAGTCACAAGTTTCTCTGCAGTGAATGATGGCTTCCCAATGAAAGGTTTTCCAATACTGACGACATTCAATGGGACCTTCTCTCCAGAATACTCATGTCTCTTAAAATTGAGAGGAAATACCAGGCTTTCCCATGGTAATTGCATTCAGAATATCTCACCTTCTTTTCCTCAGTAATTTGAACGCTTGTGCTGTAGGGTTTTCCACATTCCTTACACGAGTGTTCCTCCGTAGTGATTTCTCATGCGTGTTCTAAGGGATGAATGTCCCGAAGGCTTCTGCATTCTGATGATATTGATAAGGTTTTTCCCGTAGTGTGAATTGTCATGTGACTCCCTGGAGATATTGCTGAAGGCTCTCCTATAGCTACTGCATCCCTTGGGTTTCTCCTCGATACATAATCTTTCATGCACATTGGGGTGTGTCTGAACTGAAGGCTTACCATGAAGACTGCACTCATGAGGTTTCTCTCCAGAGGGAATTAACATGAGAGTTACTGAATGCTACTTCTCATCGAATAGATTGAAAGGATAGGGGTACGCCTTTCTTCAGTGATTTCATGGCAAGCTTCTCATATGGTTTCCAATGATTTCTGCCCCTGGGTATACCTTGTGTAGTTTCTTCTCACATTGTATCAGGATTGGCCTGTGTGACCAATACAATAATGGAAGAAGTGGTAACATGTCCTTCTGAGGCTAGGTCATAAAAGACAATGTGGCTTCTGCATTAGCTCTTCCTCAGACCAAATGTTTTGAGGAGAACCTGCTGCTACACCATAAAGATACTTAGCCCTGTGGAGAGCACTACATGGTAAGGAAATGAAGCTTCCCTCCCAACAACCAGCACTAACTTGCCAGCCATGTGTGAGCCATTTTGTGAGTGGACTCTTCAGCAATAAAGACTCAGGTGACGGTAGCTCCAGCTGACACCTTGACTGCAACCTCATGAGAGACCTGAGCCAGAACTACATAGCTAAGCTGTTTCTGAATTCCTGACCTACAGAAATTGTGAGATAAGAAATGTATGTTGTTTGAAGCCACTAGTTTTGGAGGGAAATCTGTTATGCAGCAACAGATAACTTCTACACCTAGTGTGAGTTACCACAAGCTGGCTGAAGGATAAGATATCAATAAGTGCTTTCCCAGTTACTGTATTCAGTTCTAGGTAGTTTCACTGTAAGCATCTTCACCGTACACATCTTTGCCACAAACATTTTCACGGCATAACTAATTGGCCGTAAGGCAATTTTGCCATAAAAGATGAAAGAACTGGTTGAAAAATAAGACATTTAAGTGTAAAGATACAAATAAAGGGACAAATAAGAGACTGTAAAGCCAGATTCCATACTATAGTAAAAAATATCAGTTTGCAAATCCTTCAGTAAACATAGTCGTCCCTCCTACATTTCCTATAGAACTTTGGAATGTCTATGAATGGCTATGTGACAATACTGCATTTCACAACACAATGCAAAGCTCAGTCACAAATATGCAACCTAGTATTTGGAAACTGATACCACTCTTAAGGAAAGAAGAAATTTTAGCAAAAAAGAAAGTGCGATGCTGAACAAGGAAAACAAACTATGGTGTAGTAGCTTCATGGCAATACTGCACAAACAACTGATTTAATTTTGTGGATAGGTAAGCATTTGTCCTCCAAGGCTTTCGTTCATAGGATTATGCATATTTCTGTTTGCCTGTTGATTTGTCTCCTTGTAAGATATATATAGATATCTGTTATGCAGCAACAGATAACTTGTACACATAGTGTGAGTTACCACAAGCTGTCTGAGGGATAAGATATCGATAAGGGCTTTCCCAGTTATTGCATTCAGTTTTAGGTAGATATCTATATATATCTTACATATAAACTTGGCATTACCAAATTACCAAAAATGAAACCAAACTGTCAACCAGTTATTTTATCTTTTATGGCAAAATTGCCTTACAGCCAATTAGTTATGCAGCGAAAATACTTACAGCAAATATGTTTACAACAAAGATGATTACAGCAAAAACATCACACATGATTGTATTCATATCCACCTATTATGTATTCTCTTATGCACAGAAAGGTAAGAGTTAGTGGTGAAAGATTTCCCACAATGATTACATTCATACGGTTTTTCTCCAGTGTGAGTTCTTACGTGTTTCTTAACAGCTGAGAGATTATTAAAAGCTTTCCCACAGTTACTGCATTCATACGGTTTCTCCCCAGTATGAATTCTCTTGTGCACAGTAAGAGAAAAGCTACTGCTGAAGGATTTTCCACACTGATTACACTCATAGGGTTTTTCTCCAGTATGAGTTCTCATATGCTGTGTCAGATATGAGCTCTTCCTAAAGGTTTTCCCACAATCATGACATTCATAAGGCTTCTCCCCTGTGTGAATACTATTGTGCCCCGTAAGGGAGGACCTTGTGCTGAAGGCCTTTCCACACTGATTACATTCATGGTGATTCTCTCTTGTATGAATTCTCTTGTGGCTTTTGAGGTTACAACTAGTGCGGAAGACGTGAAAACACTGGTTACACTCATAGGGTTTTTCTCCAGTGTGAATTCTCACGTGCAATCTAAGGGATGAGGGATCATTGAAGGCCTTCCCACAGTCATTGCATTCATAGGGCTTCTCCCCATTGTGTATTCTCTTATGAATAGTAAGGTAAGATCTACTGCTGAAGGATTTGCCACATTGATTACAGTCATAGGGTTTTTCTCCTGTATGAATTCTCTTGTGCTGCGTAAGGTTAGATTTCGTGCTGAAGACTTTAAAACACTGATTACACTCATTGAGTTTCACTCCAAGATGACTTCTCCCCTGTTAATTAAGAGATTAATGATAATTGTAATTTATAATATTTTTAATATTCCATGCTATCATATGAATTCTCTCCCATGGATTTTGTCACATTATTAGAATTGATGCTCTGGTTATTTTCAGTGATTGTATATGGTTTCTGCCCAGTTTGAGCCCTTACAAATCAAAAATGATAGACGCTTATCATAATCACAAAGAATTTCCTGCTAAATTTACGACCACTTTATGTTTCAAACAGTTAATATCTGAGTCACATTTAAGGAAATATTCACCTGTGGAAACTCTTGGTGAAGAAATAAGTTTGGAGCTAGCCTACATTTTTCTCCAAGTTCCCAACAGTTTTACAGTATCTCTCCAGAGACATCATTTTCTCATGTGTAAATGATACTTTCCTTTAATTAATCTCCTGGTACTTTCGTGGCTTTTCTGACTTATGGAGTTCTCCTACAGTGGAAAACCAGAAATCACCTATGTTAGACTTACCGCTTTTACACCATTAGGATGTTCTTTTCTGAAAACACGCTTCTTAGGAGTTAACCATTTGGCCTTAAGTACAGTCTCCAAATCTGAAACAAATTGAAAAGAAATTTAAGTTGATGGATAAAAAAATAGTAAAGTTCAAACATGAGTAACAGCAGATTCTGAGGGATTAGGGTTTTTGAATTTGGCAATAAAAGGGATATGAGCATGTAAACTGTAGTTATTAAAAAAGGATTCTAGAAGGATTAAGATTGATCAGAGTTTTACCAAAGAAGGAATTATCAGGAATGCAAAGTAGGAAAGAATTAGACAAAGAGCTCATGCGAGCTTAAATTTAAACAAGAAAAAAAGACAAGTCTTTTTCTCCCTCTGAGTCCAAAGTAAAGTATAAGATGTTGAAGAGAAAGTTAAAAAGGAAAGTAAGAATGTACACAAGGAAGCTAATAGCAAATGTTCTTGGCCTTCTCTGTCAGAAAAAAGGCTATTTTACAAAGTTCCCTGATTGGCATTTCGTCATGTAAAACCCCCATGCCCCAAGTCACTGGCCAGAGCTATTTCCCACAAGGACCCCTAGCCACCTGGTGCTCACCTGGACAGGTGCCTGGGAGAATTCCTCTCTCCTCTGCCATCACTTTATCTTCTTGCTCCAACTGGGAGATCAGACTGGGTTTATCAACATGATACCCTACTCATGGAAAAAAGACATATATTGTAGGGGGACTATGCAGATGACAAGGAACTCCACAAAACCAAAGCCAGCAATTCTGAAGATGGGTGAGTGTGACTTTCAGAGCAGTGAATATAGTAACTCTCAAGGAACAAAAATATAAGCATCCTCACTCAAGACCCAGGCGACAGGACATAAATAGTTCCAAAGTACATGCCCCAGTTTAAATATACACTTCAGAAGCTCTAAAGCTTTTAACCATGGAGAATATAAAGGAACACATGTTCAGTTCATGGGGAAGGCATCAGACAGAAAGCTCAGTGAGGGAGGGAACTATGTCTGTATCATTCACCACTGTATTCCTAAACCCCACACAGACCCAGGAACACAGACGTGCTTAATAAAGACCTGTGAGAAGTGAGGACAGTAAAAATTGTGGAATATTGAACTCCAAAAGTCCATCCCTTCACAAAATTGTGAATAAACTGGCAAAAACTATCAGAATCAACTTGATTGGAACTCTGGAAACTTGTCAAAAGTTTGCAGCAACCATGAAAATGCTTAATTGGGAAAACCCAGTTCATATTTTAAGTGAGGCTTGCCTCATCCTCAATTCCCTGCTTTGGACATTAGCTTGAAGATGATAGCCCTCATTCCTAGTATGAAAGGGCGCAGGATGGACCTTAATCTCAAACAACTGTGATTGATTGTTTTGACCCTTCTGAAGGTTTGGCTCAAAAGGCTTGTCTTTATCTAATTCCAGACTCTCCAAGGTCTGAGCTGGCTACCCAGTGGCCATGTGCTGAACACATTTAAAGGGAAATATATTAGCCACCACCACCCGAGGGAAGTGAAAACAGCAGAAGAAAACAAAAGACTAAACAAAATGCTTGGGAGGAAAAGTGTGGAATGAGATGTTTTGGGGAATTTTTGAACAGCTCCCTCATATTCCTTTGACTCTAGAAAGCCATGTGCACACCCAGGGTCGGGTGCATGCTCAGCAAGGACCTGAGAAGGCACTAAGGCTTCACCTTTGGCTGACCTTCAGGCTCTGCACAAGCAGGAAGTGAAGGCTAAGGCAGAGCTGGAAACTGCCTGGCTGATTCAGAAGGCATGCCCCTCTGTATATACAGAGCCCATCTGCAGAGACCAGGAGTGTTTTCCTTTTTGTTCCAGGCATGCAACGAAATCTCTGACAAACCACGAGCTAACCATTAAGCTAACATAACAGAGTCATCAGTGACCGGACACAACAAATATAGATATTACAATATTAGTTCAGAATATAACTAAACATACATACCACACCAACTATAACAAAGAACAACAACAAACCTGGGAGACGGGGAAAAATCTGATTCCATAATTGCCATATTATAATACTGCAAATGTCCACTTTTCAACAGAAAAGTTTTGAGGCAGGCAAAGAAACAAATGTATGGCCCATTACAGGAAAAAAAAAAATTAGCAGAAACAGTCCATGAGGAAGCCTAAACATTGGACTTAATATACAAAGAATGTAAATCAACTATTTTAAAATTGTTCAAAGACCTAAAGGAAACCATAAACAAAGAACTAAAGGAAATCATAAGAATAAATTCTGATCAAATAGAAAACATGTTATAGATATACAAATTAAGAACAAACAACATGAGGTTTGGAGTTGAAAAGTACAGTAACTTAAGTGAAAAATTCAGAAGAACAGTTCATCAGCAGATTTGAGCCGACAGAAGAAAGAATCAATGACCATGAATACAGGACGATTTGTCTTACCTAGTCTGAAGAAGACAAAGAAACAGAGAAAAAAAACAATTTGAGCAGAGCCTAAAACACCTGCAGGATACCATCAAACATGCCAGACGCACACCTTATGGGAGCTTCTGAAGGAGAGAAGAGAATGAGGTAGAAAGAATATTTGAAAAAATAATGGCTAAAAGCTGCCTAAAATTTGGTGGAAGATACAAATGTACACAACCAAGAAGCTTAACAAACCCCAAATAGGTTAAAGAGAAAGAGACAGAGATTATTAGGACATCTATCCTGTAAGAAATGCTGATGAGAGACTTGTGGCTGAAATGAAATGGCAACGGATATTCCTCAAATCTACACAAAGAAATAAAGAACACTGATAAAGGAAAATACATGGGTGAATATAAATGTCAATAACAATCAGTTACTTATTTTTGGCTTGTTAACTCCTCTATTTTTCCTATATGATTTAAAAGATAAATGCTTAAACCAATAAATCTATGTTAATGGGCACATAATGTATAAAGATGTAATTTGTGACAAAGCAATTTAAAGCGGGGGGGGGGCAGCCATATAGGAGCAAAATTTTTGTATGCTTTTGAAACAAAGTTGCTTTTAAATCAAAATACTTTGGTATAAATTAAAGTGTTAATTGTAGTCCCCAGGACAACCACTAAAAAAAGTAACCAAAAAACAAAAAGAAATGAGAAGGGAATCAAAATATTCCCCTAGAAAATACCTAATACAAAAGTCAATAATAACGGAAGAATTGAAGAACAAAATTGAATGACATGTAGAAAGCAAATAACAAAATGGCACAAGCAGGTCTTTCTTTATTCAGAAATTACCTTACATGCAAGAGGATGAATCTGTCCAATGAAACGGCAGATTTTGGAGGAATGGATTGAAAAATAATCCAATTATATACTATCTGTAAGAGACTCAGTTTACACCTAAAGATACTAATAGATCGGCGGTCAATAGATGGAAACAGATATTCCATGAAAACAGCAGCCAAAAGAGAGAGTGTAGCTATATTAATTTCAGGCAAAATAGACTTTAAGACAAAAATTGTTATAAGACACAAAGAAAGATATTTAATAAAAAAGTTTATGTCTATAAACAATATAACGTTTCTAGACATATGTGTACCTAACAACATAGCTCCAAAATATATAAATTTAAAAATGACAGAATTGTATGGAGGAATAGAGAGTTTTATAATAATAGTTGCAGGCTTCAACATCCCACTTTCAATAATGAGTAGAACAACTAGTCTGAAAAGCAACAAGGAAACAAAGGACTTAAACAATCCTATAAACTAACTAGACCTAACAGACATATAAAATACTCCACCAGCAACAGGATACACACTCACCTCAAGTGCACATGAGACATCCTCTAAACTAGACCGTATGTGAGACCACAACACAAATCCAAATACATTTAAAAACAATGAAATCATACAAAGTATCTTCTCTGACCACAATAGAATCAAATTAACAATGAGTAACAGAAGGCTATGTGTCAAAAAACTTAATATTGTTAAGATGACAATACTAACCAAAGCGATCTACAGATTCAACGCAATCACTATCAAAATTCCAACCGCTATTTTGCAGAAATGGTAAGTTGACCCTAAAATTCATATGGAATTGCAAGAGTTCCTGAATAGACAAAATAGTCTCAAAAAAGAACAACAAATAGGAGAATTCACACGTACTAATATGAAAACTTACTACAAAGCAAAGGTAAGGAAGACAGTGTGGTGCTGGCACACGGACAGACATATAGATCAATGGAACAGAATTTAGTGTACATAAACTCATGTGTCTATGGTCAAATAATTTTCAACAGGGTGCCAAAACAATGCAATGGGGAAAGAATAATGTCTTCTACAAAAGTGCGGGGACAACAGGATATACACATGCTAAAGAATAAAGCTGACACTTTCTCCAAACCATATACAAAATTAACTCAAAATGGATTAAAGACTTCATTAAAGAGCTAAAGCTAGGAAATTCTTAGAAGAAAACATAGGGATAAATCTTCATGACCTTGGATTTGGCAATAATTTCTTAGGTATAACACCAAAAGCACAAGCAAAAAAGAAAAATAGATAAATTATAATTTTTGTGTGTCAAAGCACACTATCAGGAAAATGAACAGATACCACGGAATGGGAGAAATTATTTGCAAATCATATTTTGGATAAGGGTCTAATATTCATAATATATAATGAACTTTTCCAACCCAAGAACAAAAAGATAAACCATAGAATTAAAAAATGGGCAAATGACTTGAATAGACATTTCTCCAAAGATATACAAATAGCCACCAAGTACATGACAAGATGCGCAATGCAATTAGTCATAAGGGAAATGCAAATCAAAACAACGAGATACCACTTCATATCCTCGAGGATGTGTATAATCAAAAATCCAAATGTCAGGGCCGGCCCGGTGGCGCAGCGGTTAAGTTCGCACGTTCTGCTTCTTGGCAGCCCGGGGGTTTGCTGGTTCGGATCCCGGGTGCGGACATGGCACCGCTTAGCAAAAGCCATGCTATGGTAGGCGTCCCACGTATAAAGTAGAGGAAGATGGGCATGGATGTTAGCTCAGGGCCAGTCTTTCTCAGTAAAAAGAGGAGGATTGGCATTAGTTAGCTCAGGGCTAATCTTCCTCAAAAAAAAAAAACCAAAATGTCGGGGAAGATGTGGAGAAATTGGAACCCTCAAAACGCTAAACACAGTCATATATGACCCAGCATTCCACTCCTAGACATAGACCCAAGAGAAGTGAAAACAGATGTTTAAACAAAAGCTTGTAAACAAATATTCACAGCAGCATTATTAATAGCAGCCAGTAAGTGGAAAACACCCAAATGTTTATCAACCAGTGAACAGATAAACAAAATGTGGAATATGCATACAACGGAATATTATTCAGTCATAAAAGGGGATAAAGAACTGGTGCATCCTACAACATAGCTAAACCTTTAAAACATTATGTTGCTTGAAAGAAGCCAGACATAAAGAATCACATATTTTATGATTCCAGCAATATGAAATGTTCTGAATAGGAAAATTCATAGAGACAGAAAGCAAATTAGTGGTTGCCAGCAGTGAGCGGGGTAGGTGACATGTATTGGCCACTTAATGGGTAGACGCTTCCCTTAGGGGTGATGACAATGTTCTGAAATTAGATAGTGTTGATGGTTGCTCAACACTGTGAATCTATCAAAAGCCACTGCACTGGATACCCTAAAATGGTTAAAATGGGGAATTTCCTGTTCTGTGAATGTTATAAGAACTAAAAAAAAAAAAGCCTTGCTACCTGAGTCAATAAATAAACGCAGGAACAATGTCAGGCTTACCAAGCGATGCGAGGTTCCTGCAGTTCTCCAGCATCACGTCCCTGTACAGGGTTCTCTGCGAAGGGTCCAGCAATGCCCACTCATCCGGAGTGAACTCCACGGCCACGTCCTCCAAGGTCACCAAGTCCTAAACCACCACAAAGATCATGGCTTAACCATGACCCCTCCACCAAAGTGGACAGGAAAAAGGCCGAGGATGACAGAACTGGGGAGGAGGAACCCACAGCACAAGGTTTCCACACAGGTGCTGATCTCTGCTCTCATTTGCATCCAGGCTCAACCCTCACTGCTCATCTCCTGTCCAGTTCTGCCCACTCCCAACGTTAAATGCACCTCTAACACATACGTGATACTCTTCCAATGAGGCTGTGAAATCCTGCAATCTAACTTCCCTCAGTGTCCAAGGTTGAACATAGGCCTGGGACATTGCAGAAATCAGAGAAATACTTGGTAAAGTATGAATGATTCCCCGATAGCCATCATCAAGTGCTTGAGTTTAGGACACAGCCATGTCCTTCCTTAGCTTCCACTTAAAACTCTCAGCAGAACTTGATGTAGATAGTGACCCTGGAGGAAGCTTTGCAATGTAATAAACGTCGGTATCTACTGACAATGACGGGGTAGCCCCACACCCTCCATCAGATGCCCAGAGACCCTGGGATGCCTGAAGACCTGGTTTGGCTGTGAGGCTCTAGGTCGTTGAAAGATAACAAAAGCAACTTTTGATCAAAGGAATAATGATTTGGAGAAAGGAATATCTGGCTCACCGGTAACCAGCTTGTCAGGAAGCCACGAACGAACCCTTCCTCCTCTGTGCATCCTTTTTGAGGAGAGGCTGGGTACAGGGGAGACTGAGCTGGGGAAAGAGGAATGAGTCACAAGAATCCAGGGTTGCTCTAGGTTCTAGCACTCACACATCTGGAGGCTTCGCCAACCTACCTGGGACTGAACACGGCCCAACACTAACACACACAGCTTTCATTAAGAAACCAGAACACAGTCCTGTCTTACTCAGGGCCAGGAAATAGGAACGAGGGTCTTCCTGCACTTGAGGAAGAGATTATTTTCATTTCACAGACAAGGAAATGAAAATTCAAAGGGACATCACATTATTTTATCGTTTAATAAAGAAGGCATTAGAGGTAGAATCCCAAAGCTCCCACACACTCACCACACAGGTGACACCTCCACAGACACTCAAATCTCCAAACTCCCACATCCCCAAAAGCACCCAATTGCATACCAGTGACCTCTGGGCTCCACTCCCGCCTCTCCTGCTCAGCCCCCTCCCCTGTGCCTGTTCTGTGGTGCAGGGGCCTTCAGCACCTGGACTCTCAGGGCTGTGAGGACCCAAGAACTTACCACAAGTGGGGGACAGAACCATGGCCGCCATCCTGTGATGAAGGCGCTAAATCTTCCTGACCAACAGGGCAGTGGAGAACCAGGACACTCCTCCTCTTGTCCCCACGGAGCACTCAGGACAGGGCTCTGGAATAAAAGGGAAAATAGAAAGTCTTCTCAGCCTCTCTCCCTCTCCAGGCTCCTGAGGACGAATCTGTCTTAGCCTGTCCATCATGTCCTCCTTCAAAGGTGATATATTTAATACTGGGCCCTGCCTTTGCTTAGCAGATTCTGAACTCAGGGCCATGTGATGGCAAAACTTGTCTTATTCTGTCCCCAGTGGTACGACCAATACATTACTGCTCCCCCCACTTTAAGTCCTTGCTTCCCTGAGTCTCGGGTCACATTCTTCCCATCCACGTGGTTGTCACAATCACAGACTCAGCTACAAAGCCTGTTCGCTGAGACTTTGGCACCTGACTCCCATCATTCTTGTGACCTCCAGTTCCATGTCATTGGATGACAGCAGAGTCATGAGGATGACTCTCACAGCATTAGGAGTTTGTCCCTACTCCACCATGACCACACATTTCCATGGGCACCACCCCAGGCTTTGTCATCACCTGACACTATTCCACCATCTAGAACAATAGTTCAGAAATTTCTCTCTCTGAATACAACTTCCTAAATTTCTACCTTCTTCACTCATTTTTCCCTCTCACTACGTGTTCTCCACACAAAGGCTCCAGTCTGCCCACTCTCCTACTTTCTTGTTGTCCATCTACCACCTTCTCTCTTCACTTCATACTTGTCAAACTCCAACTGTAATGTCTCTCATTTCAAAATATTTCCTTATCCCTACCCCCTACATTCACTCCAGCCCAAGAGAACTCCAACCAGGCAGGATTGCAATCATCTGCCTGCTCCATGGCAACATTTGGGCAGACCAACCTGCATAAGAGCTGTCACCTTGCCACCTCTAGAAAAACATGGTCTCCAACACGCAAAGAGCCCTTGACCCTGCAGGACAATCCTACAAGTCCATGGAGCTCCGTGTTCATTAAACCTTCTCCAACGTCTCTAATCTCACACATGCTCACCTTTTCCCTCTCTGCTAACCAGCTTCCCAAACAGCCCTCAATAATCCCAGCCTCTTGGTGTCTCACCTTTGTGAGTCCCCCACAAACAGTGAATTAGGGTTGACCTGTGTGATCACTAGACTACTGCAGAGGTGACAGTGGGCGACTTTGGGGCTAGGTCCTAGAAGGCGCCGTAGCTTCTGCTGGTTTGGACTGCTTGCTCTAGGGACAGACCATGACACTGTTTCAGGGACACTCAAGCAGCCCTGTGGAGAGACCTCCATGGAGGGGAACTGAGGCCTCCCTCCAACAGCCAGCACCTACCTGACAGCCACGCGAGTGAATTACCTTGGAGGTGAGTCCTTCAGCACCAGTCGAGCCTTCAGATGACTGCAGTCCCAGCGGATATCCTCCTGCAACTTCATCAATGTCCTGAGCCAGAACCTTTCAGCGAAGCCCGCCTGAACTCCAAAAGCACTAACAGTGTGAGAGGTGACACATGATTATTGTTGTTTTAAGGCGCTAGGGTTTGGGGGAATTTGTTAGGCAGCAGTAGATAAGGACGAATACACCCTGACTTTCAGCAGATGGTCCTGCATCCTACTTCTCAAAGCAAGCATCCAGAGAAGGAAGCCACTTTCCTGTCTTGTCACCAAAACAACCACCCGCACCATGGTTTCCTCCCTCTCCTGTTAGAAACCAGGAGCCATCTCCCTTCTCTGTAAGGCCGTGCTCTGCGGCTCTGTTCTGTGCTCCATCCCACCTGCCTTTTTAAGAGCTGTACAGCATTACTGATCTCTTGCCTACCTTTTCCCTTCCAGCTCTCTCACTCTACTGGACCCTTTAACCCATGAGTCCAACCTGATGCAGGATTTGTAGTAGTGAAATAAATCTATCCTAACAGCATAGTTTTCTTTCCAGTTACTGTCCAGTTTCTCTCCTTCGACACAAACTGTTTATTCTCTGTGTCATTTCCTCATGTCCCATTCATTCCCCAATACAGTATAATTTGGTTTCCACCACTGCCATTTCAAGGATAATACACTTGGTAGAATCACCAATGATCTTAGTCACAGAACAGAGATGTAGATTGCAACTACACTGACATCATTTCTCATCTGTCAGATCAACAAAGACTTGGTGGGCTGAATCTTTTATTGGCCAGGCCATATGGAAAGGCCTTGTCATACACTGCTGGGGTAAAACTCAGCAGGAGATATGTCAATGTCAAGCAAAATGGAAAAACATTTACCCTGTCCCTGTCAACTGCACTACCAGGACTCTGCCTGAGAGATACAAAAATACTAAAAGACATGAGTGAGATTATTCCCTGTGGCCTTATTTATAATATGGAAGGATTGGAAACAACATAAATGACCATCAACAGGGAATCAGTTCAATAAACTATGAGACAGCCACATAATGAAGAAACAAGCACACAAAAAGGAAAGAGAAGATCTGTAGGTATTCTTATCTCCAATAAATTTAAGTGAAAAAAATCAAGGTACAAAGCCGTCTCTATGGACTGTGTCCTTTTTAAAAGAAGGGAGGTCTCCTTTCCCTGGAGTCACAGAATAAAATGTAACTCCAGAAAACTGGCTTCTTGAGGTCTTTCTGCATGTCCTCCCTCCACCCCAAAGATAAAAGCAATAAAGGGTGTGAGTGGGGCAGGGAAGGGAACACTGGACACTAAGAGTGAGTTTGGAGCAGGTGGAAAAAAAGAGTTGCAAGGAGTCTTTGACTCCTTGGCCTGTGTGATAGACACATTTCAAGTGTGCAGTAGCCACATGCGGCTAGTGGGTACCATATTGGACGGAGCAGAAGTGTACAGCATTTCTGTCATCACTCAAAGTTCTGTTGGGCAACACGGGTATAGAATGGTCCATCCTCTGTGACCCTCTTTCCCTCGCCCCAAAGATGTCCATATTCTAATCCTTAGGACCTGTGAATATGTGACCTTACAAGGCAAAAGGGATTTGACAGATGTGATTAAGGTAAGGATCTGGAGATGGGAGATGACCCTGGATTATTGGGGTGGGGCCAATGTTACACAAGGGTCCTTATAAGAGGAAGGCAGGAGGCCCAGGGTCAGAGAAGGAGATGTGATGAGGGAAGCAAAGGTCAGAGAAAAAGAGAGATTTGAAGATGCTACGCTGCTGGCTCTGAGGATGGAGGAAGGAGCCACAAGCCAAGGAATAAAGGCAGCCTTTACATGATGGAAAAGGTGAGGAAATGGATTCTCCATGAGAGCCTCCAGAAGAAACACAGCCCTGTGGATCCATTAAGGACTTCTGACCTCCAGAACTGCAGGAGAATAAATTTCTGTTGCTCTAAGCCATGAAGTTTGTGGTAATTTGTTACAGCTGCCACGGGAAACTAATTCAGCGTCTCCCATCAACCCTCCTGAGCCGGGGTGTGAGTCCAGTGGACATGGACACCTGCTGCAGAGCTGCTCTCCCCTCGGCAGGTGGAGGAGGTCTCCTTTCTCCCACCAGGGACCCGATCTGCAGTTAGGAAGTTATAGTCACTGAGCCAACAGAGAGGAAGGCTGGGATCCAGCCAGCTCACTGGGCCCCCAAGACGAGAGCAGACGGAGAAGGGGCCTGGGACACTTTCAGGCCTCAAGGACCCCTTCAAGGTCTTTGGAAGCTGAATCGCATAGTAGGGCAGGAGGGGTCTCTGTTCAGTGTACAGAGTGACAGCTGCCCCCCTGGATATGCTGCAGCTGGAAGAGGGTCACAGAGGATGGACCATTCTATACCTGTGTTGCCCAACAGAACTTGAAGTGATGATAGAAATGCTGTACACTTCTGCTCCATCCAATATGGTACCCACTAGCCACATGTGGCTACCGCGCACTTGAAATGTGGCTAGGGTGACTGAGCAAACAAATTTCTAATTATATGTTTCATTGGTACAACTGAAATAGCTACAAGTGGCTACTGACTACCGTGGTAGACAGAGAAGCCCTAGACACACTGAGGCCTGACTTCCTTTAGGATGTGAAGGAGGGACTTGTGAGTGGCAAAGTGGCGAAAAAACATGGACCTGGGTGAGGGGGATGCCTGCAGGGTTGCATGGACAGCAGCTAGGAGCACAGTCAGTGCCCTGTGCCATCTGACAAATGCACCCATTAAAGTACTGTTACCTTCTCTCAGTGCTAAACGCCAAGGTCTTTTTTTTCTAGCTCTTTCCTACTCCACAGCCATCATCCAGGCCTAGGGAACAATCACTTTATTTCTAATCTTCTTCCCAACCCCTCCCATCTTGCCTCTTAAGTCTTCATTCTTAACCCTAAAGTCCATTTTAACCCACGTGCTTTGACCAAATGCTAGTCACGTCATCCTTCTGCTCCCCGCTCTCCAGCGTCTTCCCACTGGTCTTAGAGCAGAGTCCACGGCCATGCCTGATCTGGTCCTGCCTGCCCCCCTCGCCTGTCTGACTCACACCCCTCCCCTGTGTTGACTCCCTTCAATCATCCCTCTTCTCAGGGCATGGACACACCAGGCTCTCTGCTTCAGAGTTGTTGTCACATAGGTCCCTCTGCCTGAAAGGCTCTCTTGAACACACTTCCACACCCTCACTCCAGGCTAACCCTCCAACTACCTAAATCCAGTCCCAAATCTAGCTCTCAAGCCAAATGTCAGTCCTTCTCAAGAGGGCTTTTCTGTCCCCTCAGGCTGCGTCCTCTTGTGCCAAGCTCCACATCACCTGGCAGTTGGCCCAGGGCCTGGCTCATGGAGATGATGAGCCATCCTGGTTTGTCTAGGACTGTCCTGGTTTGAACACTAAATGTCCTGTGTCTCAGCAAACCCCTCAGTCCTGAATAAACGAGGACGGTTGGTCACCATAAATTGTGCACTCAAAGAATATCAATTACATGACAAGCACACATTCCCCTCAAGAATGTCCCAGGAAAGCTAGAATGAGAAAGACACACACACCCACACTCACAATTAGTAGAAGCCAACAATTAAATACAAAATTACTTAACATCATTCCCTGCAATGTCAATCACCAGACTGTCATTTCAGAAAAGTTTCAAGAAACAAAGTCAATTCCCTGTAGAAGGCAAGGTGCAGCGGACACTCTGTTTACAGACTAGTCCCGACCCTTCAATCTACAAGGTGTCGCTTAACATTCCTCCAGAAGATGCAAAATCTCACAAAGAATAAAAAACTACTTGCTCAAAATACATCTGGTTGCTGGGCAATTCCATTTTAAAGTTCTGTTACTAATATAAAGAAGTTAAAAATCATCTTTTTCCTCCGGTGCCCCTCTATTTTGAATCTTTGTGGAAGATTGAAAGGGCTTTAGAAGTCAAGCTGAATGAGCCTGAGGAATGCTGCTCAGTATTCCTGCCAATATTTAACGGGTTGTCTTGTAACACTACATAAACACAGAAAGCATTTACATATTTATATTACATATAAAATCCTGACATTTTGAATATGATGGAATGCAAGTACATCTATATTTCTCTACTGCACACGTATTTGCAGTTATTTGCATGTTTGTTTAACATGTTATCTGCATATAACTGTATTTTCTGAATTGTTGACACAGACAGAACCACACACACTTTACTATCTTTCCCCTGAATATGATCCATCAAACATCAAGAACTTTTCCTAAGACACCCTCCCTCTTAGTGACTCCTCGTGTTGACACCCCGAGCCCAGGAAAGCCCACAGGCAGCTCTTCTGCACAGCGGGGGCTGCTGGAACCTGCTGGAACGAGTCCACGCGGCGCTCACCTGTTCACACAGAAATCCACGATCAGCGAGGACAGGCGGACCTTGAGCCTGGTTTCAACTCAAACCTGAGCTCCATGGATGCTTTTCTTGTCTGAGGGGAAAAAGTACAAAGAGTGCTTTTGAGGCCTTTTATAGGGTGATGACAGTTGCTAGAGGGAGAGAACACCCCATTCACTTTTCGTGTTTGTATTTACTGATTTAACGGTAACTGTTGGCTGTGACTGGCTTTCCCTGACTCCTATCCAGCCCCATGCTCCCCCAGACGGCAGAAAGCAGCCCCGTGCTGTGTGCATTTCCCTTCTCACCTCACTAGGCTTGACAGAGAGTTTTTGGTGTCTCCAGACCCTTGAAACAAGCTTGTCACTTAGGGGCCCTGTAAGTGACTCGGCTGACTTGTGAACAGTTTTCACAGTTCGTTCACGGCTCGGGAGAGTCTAAGGCCCTGGGGCAGGGTTTCCCACCCTCGGCACTGCTGACATTTGGGCCAGATAATTCTGCGTCGTGGGCCGTCCTGTGCCGTGGAGGATGCGGAGCAGCATCCCCGGCCTCCGCCCTCCAGGTGCCAGGAGTCCCGATTTGTAACAACCCAAACAACGCCTCCAGACGAGGCTAAAAGCCCCCGGGGCAAATCCCACGGAGGACGGGGACGGGGACGGTGAGGAGGGGATGGTGGCGCCCGGAGGAAACAGCAGCTCCGGCGACCTGAGCGAACAGCCCGGGGGAAACGGGGCTCCGGGGCGACGGAGGACGCCGGGCCCTGACGGAGGCCGCCGGGCCCTGACGGGGCTGCCCCGGCCCAGACCCCTCCCTGGACCCCGATCAGAGCCCAGCCCGGCCGCCACTCACCGCGTCCCGCCCCTTATGCCGCACGTCCACGGGAATCCCGTCCGTGCCGAGAAAACGGCAGACACCGAGCAGAACCACCCGGGTCCTCCCACGGCTTCCGCTTCCGGTCTCGGGCGAGCGGCACTCCGCTTCAGGTTCCGGTCTCGGGCGGGCCTACCCGGGAGAGGCGTTTGGGGGTTCCGGGTTGAGGCGGCGGGGCGGGGCGGGACGGGGCTACGCACCGCAGCCTGGAGGCGGTGTCCAGTTTCCTTAGTGAGTGGAAGGGTCGGTCTCGGGCTAGGTCCGCACTAGTGACGGGGACCAGCTCTAGGGTCTGTGGGTGGAAACCAGCTCTGAGGGTGGGGATCATTGTATGGGCGACACCACGTCTGGAGGGCTGGGTTGTGGGAAGGGCTCAGTTCCATGGGCGGGGCTGTGGGAGAAGGGTAGCTTTAGGGGCGTGGCTGTGGGCGGGGACCCGGCTTGAGGGCGGGGCCTGCAGGTAGGCTGTGCTGTGGCGGGAGAATTGTGGCGGGGGTGGGACCGTGGGCGGAGATTCGGTCTAGGGGCAGGGCTGTGTGAGGGGACCTGTTTCGGGGCTGGGACTGTGGTCCTTACAGGGCCTGGGGGCGCGGCTAGAGTCGAACGGGAGACGGTGGGCGGAGACCAAGCCAGCGGCGGTGATAAGGCGGGGGTGGGGCTGGAATAGAGTATTGGGTGGGAGAGTGGGAGGGAATCAGCTCGAGGGCCGGGGCTGGAGGCGGGGCTTTCCGGGTACCCCCCCCCCCCCCCCCCCCCGCCAGACTGTACAGCGGGCAGGATGCTTAACAACTTTGCTTCAGTCTTTTCTCCGCGTTCACTCAGCCTGACACAGCCCAACAGAACCCCATGTCCATATTTGGAATTTTAAAATTTTTGTGCATGTTTGCTCTTCTTAATTTCTTTAAAAAATTGGTTCCATATATTCACATTTCTCTACCACTTGCTGACCCAAGCCAGTAAATAAGGATCTTACGCTATTTAATTTAAAAATTTTGGAGGGGAGGGGACTACATTATAGATAAAACATATAAGAAAACTTCAAAAAGTAATACAAAGTCAGCAAAATATTCTCACTCCCACCTCTGTCTCCTAGTCTTTTCCCCCAGAGATAAACACCCTTTTCGCCTCTAACCTCCTATATACAGTATGTATATGTATGCGTATATGTGTTCAAGCCCAAGAGGGGCGTCCCCAAGCAAAAACTGAAGCCAATAAATTGTCTCATGCATCTGAACATACTGAAAGATTTAAATTTATGGTGGAGAGGGATGAACCAGTGATGAATTGATAGGAAGAAAAGAAAGCAACAATGGATTTTACCATTTAAAAGGTCAAAAAAAGGTGAGAAAGAAAATTTATGCATAATATCCTATGTGGCACATCTCTGATAAGATTCATGTCATAAAATGGTAAACATTTATGTAATAAAACAATAGGCATTGAATTTTGATTTATCCTAATTCATTAAACAATTATATTGAATGAGGGATGATGTTTTAAGGTATGTAAGAGAACTATATGCTAATTCTTTCAGAAAAGAAAGTAATTAGAAAAAGTCAAAAGTTTCATAAGGAGTTAAGTTAGGAATATAGAGTTTCAACCAGAAAAAATAAAGAAGTTGTTTCTGAAAATCAGAGTAAATAGTGGAGAAGGTAGCTTTTCACTGTAAGGCTTGAAGTATTATTTGAGATATATGTGTATAGACACACAGACACAAGCCTGAATTTGTATTCCAAAGGGATCATCAAACGCTACAAAGAACTTATAAAAATCATCACTTTGCAACAATGGAATGTATTTTGAAAACTGCAGAGTTCAAGCATTAAAAAAATATATAATCATCCTGGTGGAAAAATGAATGGGGCGTTCCTTTCCAACCTACATGATGATAAGCATTTTACATACATTACTCTTGAGTATTTTCACAGGAACCCATACAGAAGATGCTATTATCTATCTCCATTTCACAGATGAGGAAACTGATCGCAGCATGTTGCTAAAACTTTCATATTTCATACAAGTTCTCAGTGGATATTTTATTTTAAAATTGTTTATTGAATTTTCTTTTCATTAATAAAATGTGTCATTCTAATAAATAAGCAAGGAGTATGTAAGAACAATTAAATAAAACGACAGTTTTCTTTTGATGTAGTTAAATATATCAATCACTTTATTATTTTTCTGTTCTCTGCCTCACATCTAGGAAGAGATTTCCTATCCTAAAAGTTTACTAGAAAACTCTACTAAATATTCAAGAATCAGGGGATCCTCATATTATGCAAGCTTCCTGAACACACACAAAAAGTCATTATGACAAAGCACTTGATGCAAAATTCTTACATTATTAATATACTGATATCAATACAATATGTAGTTAGACAAGGTTTATCTGTAGAGTGACAAATATTTAAATATCCTCCCTGTGTTGTTACATTGTCTTCCCTCTGTCCATGTCATGTGTCCAATTATCCTCCTCTTAGACATTTAGAAGGGTGATTTATCACATTTCAGTCTCACTAAGGGCCAGGAGAACATTTGAGAAAATGCATTGCAGCGTTATTCACAATAACTAAGAGGTGGAAATGATCTAAATGTGCACTGATGGATGATGGGATAAAGAAAAGGTGATACAGGCATACAATGGACTATTATTCAGCCTTAAAAAGGAAGGAAATCTTGTCATATGCTGCAACATGTATGAACCTTGAGGGTATTATGGTAAATGAAATAAACCAGTCACCAAAGGACAAATGCTGCACGATTCCACTGAAATCACGGATGTAAAGTAGTGAACCTCACAGAAGCCACGTAGAATAGTGGATCCCAAGGGCTGGGGGTCAGAGGAGGTGGGGAGTGGTTTGCTGTGTGTAGAGATTCAGTCATGCAGGATGGGGGCATCTGAGGATCTGTCGCACAACCATGTCCATGTGGTCAACACTGTTGTAATGTACACCTGGAAATTGTTGGCAGAGTGAATTTAATATTGTCAGTCTTTTTTCCACAATAAAAAAAATTGAGAAAATAGAATACTCATTTGTAATATATAACTCACAGAAGGGAAAGACCTCCCCTAACTTGGAAAACATTACAAGGGCATTAAACCCTGTATTAATTACGAGGGCTGCCATAACAAAGTACCACACAATGGATGGCTTAAACCACAGAATTTTTTTTCTCACAGTTCTAGAGGCTAGACATCTGAGCTCAAACTGTTGGCAGGGTTGGCTCCTTCTGAGAGGAAGGAAGGATCTGTTCCAGGCCTCTCTTTCTGGCTGGTAGGCGGCCATCTTCTTCCTGCGTTGTTAGATTGTCTTCCGTCTGTCCATGTCTGTGTCCAAATGACCTCTTCTTATAAGGACAGCAGTCTTATTGGATTAGGGTCTGCCCTAATTGACGCCATTTTAACTTAATCACCCTATAAAGACCTTGTCTTCAAATACTGAGCTATGGGGTTTAGGACTCCAACATATGAGGCTGAGTCCAGCTCTGACACCACCTTCCGCAGCTCTGCAGTCAGGCAGCTCTGAGCTCCCCCAGCCCAGGGAGCCTGGAGGGGGGATTATGCAGAGCCTTCATTCCCGCATCTCAAAGATGGGCCTGAGGCCCCAGCTCCCAGGGGCAACCATGAGGCTCTCTGGAGAGGAGCTTTTCCAAATGCTGAGAGCTCAGGACCCAGTGCGGGACTCTCGCCTCCCAAACCTCAGGATCCTGTTCCCTGTTCCCACCTCCATGCTCACGCTCCTTCAGATAATCCTCCATCTCAGTGTCCAGAAGCTGCAGGTAATCGAGGAGTGAGCCCAGGAAGGGGAGGACACCCTGTGCCAGCAGAATGGGAGTGATGATGAGTCCAGATTTTCAGATACCCCCATGGACCCTCCCCCAAAACCCCTCACCCCAGCCTCCTGCCCTCCCAGACTCCCACAAAAAGCAGCCCAGGACCCTCAGCAGTCTCCCCAAAGTAGCCCCCTCCAGGAACACCAATCTCCCCCGTCACCTCCCAGGGTCGGCTTTTGCCAAATCCCAGGGAATGTGGTCCCTGCTCCTCCCCACCCCAAGTCCCTCCTGGGCCCAGCCCTGCCAGGCCTCCTCCTGCTCACTTCCAATGCAGGCGTTTCAGGCTCTGTGGGGCCAGGAGCTGGGCCCAAGGAGGAGGGACCCCTCTCTGAGTGGAGGCCTCCAGCTGTGAGGGCGGAGCCCCCTCTCCTCTGACACATGGACCCTTCCCCACAGGCACACTTACCTGCTGCTGCTGCCTCACCTGGGCTCCCTAGGCATTTATGTCTAGGGTTTCCAACAAAGAGGTCGCTTCCTGCAGGGTCAAGGACAAGGTCAGGGAGGCCATGCTCCCTTCCACATGTCTCCCAGGCCCCTGATCCTGTACCCTGGACATCTGGTGTGTGTGGTTGCTCCCTTTTCCAGAGTGCTCTGATTCTCGATCAGTCCCAGCTCCAACACTCGCTCCTCTGTGGCCTCCGGCCTGCCCAGGCCCCTCAGCCTCTCTCCTCATCTGGAAAGTGTGAGGAGAACTCCACCTGCCTCCCAGGGCCTCCTGAGGACTCAGTGTCATCTGACTGTCATCACTGCTCTCCCCTCACCCCTCGAGGAGGAGGCAGCACACAGCTCCTGCACATTCCTCTCCTCCCCTCTCTTGGGGCCTGCACCACAGATCACCTCCCTCCCCGCCCCAGATGAGGACACCGAAGCTCACAGAGGGGCAGTGACTTGCTCAGAGGCCCACAGAGGAGAGACCCCTTCCCCTCCCAGCCAGAGGCCCTGTCCCCCTGCCTTCACCACACCTACAGACACACCTCTGAACGAGGTCACGTCCTCTGGACTCTCAGAGTATGAACAGGCCCTCAGCCAGGCTGAGTGATGTATGGGGAGGGGGGAAGGTTGTCGTGGGGGACCTGTCCAAGTGGCATCTACCTGTCCCAAGGCCTGGGATTCTCTGACCCCAGGATGTACCTGAGGCCATGCCAAAGGCCTCAGCTCCCTAGGATCCCCTCAGGACGTTCCCCTGAACGGAACTCTGTTTTTCATCCATTCAGGAAGGGGACCCGTAGTGCCACATCTGAGTGACAGTTATGGGGTGACCAGGCCACTGGGTGATGCTGACATTTGCTTCCGTTTGTTCTTGGAAACTTCTAACGTCCACTCAGGAAGGTCCATGAAGTATCTATTGGATCCCCCGATACTCTCACTGCCATCTGGGGCACGTGCCCTGCCAACACGGCACTAGGTGAGAATCCCACTGGGTGTGTCAGCAGTGACCACTATCAGGGCACAGTGGGGAGTCCCAGAGAGCACACAGTTCTGTCCCAGGTCCACCATTCATCCCAAGGCTGGGCAGCACCCACGTCCACCTGACCCATGAGACCCCGCAGTGCCCATCCCTGGGGCAGGCAGGGTGCCCTGTCCTTCGAGGTGCAGTGGTGACAGAAGGAGCAGCAGGAGCCTGGCTTCCTGAGGACAGACTGGGCTGCTTTAGGAAGAAAAGAGTCCCCACTCCCTCCATCCACCCACAGCCTGGAGAGAATCAAATGCTGGCTGATGGACCCGCATGGAAGCCAGAGACCTGCTCATCCTGCCGGCTCCTCGCCCTCCTGGAACAGTCCAGCCAGCACCCCTGGGCCCCCTGACCAAGGCCTCCTGTCCCTAACTGCCCCCACCTGCCGACACAGCTAACACCCCCTCTTCCTGTCATTCAGAACAATATTGATGGTTATTCCTCAGAGAAACTTTAAGGGAAAAGCTCAGCAAAGCACATCCTGCCTGCTCCCTCCTCCCATCACCCCTCCGCTCCTTCCAGATCTGCACCCTCCACTCACCTCCATGAGCAGCTTCCATGAGCAGAGAGGATGGCATGGAAAAGCTTCTCAGGCCTTGGCACTCCTAGGGAAGGGAAGAGAGTGAGCTGGTGAGGGGAGCTGGAGCCCTGCTGCCTCTGGCTTCTGTCCCCCAATGGACGTCTCCCGTCATCGATGAGACAGATGCTCAGGGAACCCGGGGAGGGCACCCCCGGGACCTGATGAGTAGCATTCCCAGGTTGGAGGATTTGAGCTCAACCCAAGTCAGGAGACCAGGAAGAAGTGAGCTTCCCACACTGGGCCCAGAGTCAAGGTCAGTGAGGCCCCAGCAGGAAGAGCCTAGGGACTGTGCAAGGGCTCAGACGACAGACTTCAATCCTGAGAGCTGAGAAAGGAGAAGGGGCAGTTTCCACGACTCCAGAGAGGGGCTCCCTGGGCCTCCCACAACTTACCTTGGCCACCTGGATCCAGAGCTCCACAACTCTGGCCCTGTCCTGGGCCATCATGCTTGGGTCTCCGAGGCAGGTGCTGATGACACAGTTTGCTACAGTGCTAAATTGGCTGATGGCGGCACAGATGGTAGGTGCCAGGTGCTCGTTGCCCCTGTTGTCCCACCAGGACTAGGTGGATTCCAGACAGTGGCTGGGTCTCACTTTCTTGAACAACTCCTGGTGAGGATGAGGATGGTCAGCAGGCCCTGCCATAGCCCAGCCCACCATCCCAGGCAGGGTCAGTGACCAGATCTGGAGCTCAGGAAGCTCAGAATGTGGCGTGGGGCTTGTGGGGGTCCCTGGGTTTTGTCTACGTCCACTGAGGGCACCCAGCACAGGACGACTCTGGACAAATACTGTGGGGAAGGAAAGTGCATTTGCTGCCAACCCAGTCTCACATTCTCCAAGCACCAGAATGCAGCTCACACCAGCCATTTTCAAGTGGCATCTTCCACACATTCTGATTACCCTGGGCTCCAATTCCCCATTCAGATGTACATTGCCCTAAGGCCTTGACAACCATGGGTTTTGTTTGTCTGTCTCCTATGTAGTCATGTACCTATGAGGTGCCTACTAAGTTCTGAGGCTATGAGGCCTCGTGGGCATATGTATGATCAACCCATGGACCCAGCAGCACTTCAGTGAGCTCCCCTTCCGCACCAAAGGACCAGACTCTTCCCAGCATCCTGTGTACTACTTCATTCATCTGCATAGCTACTCTGTGTTGCAGGTGCTCTCAGTGTCCATCTCTTTGTCCATGTGGGGACAGCAAAGGCCTGGGAGTTACAGAGGTTGCGCAGGTCACATGAGGGTAAGTGGGGAAGCTGGGCCTTGGACTAGGTCATGGGATTCCGAATCAGGAAAGGGCAGGTCTTGGACCTCTGATGGCACAGGGAAGGCCGGCCCCACCTGCCCTGAGAGCCCGGCTGCTCACCGCATCCATCAGTGTAAGTTGCTCTGCAATCAGCTGGGGAGGGAACCCCAGGAAGTCAGGCTTCTGCTCCCACAGCAGGCTCTTGGTGGTCACTGCACAGGGGCAGGTGGGCTCTGGGGCTGGATCCGGCTCTGATGTAATCTCTCCAGATGGAGGAAGTGTTCTCCCTGGAGACAAGGGTCCAGCGGGCTCCAGCTGGAGCTGGCCCTGGGGCTGGAGCTGATGTTGGCACTGGCTCTGGCCCTGGAAGGGCTGATGGAGGTGAGACTTGCTCCAGCTGTAGCACAGGTGGTGGAACTAGAGCTGGAGCTGGCCTGGGCCATGGAGCTGGCCCTTGCTGTGGCTCTGGAGCTGGTGGGAGCTCTGGAAATCGTACTGGAGCAGGATAAAGCAAAAGTATCATCAAGTAGCTGACTTCCCCTGTGTCTTTCCAAAGACAGCAAAGACCCCCACTGCCTTAAAGGAACCCAGCCCATGAACCCCCTGCAAATTGTCTTCCCAGACTGCAGGGCCCTCACCTTCCAGCTCTGCCTCCACGGGCTCTGGAGCCTCCAGCTGGACTGGGAGGAGGGAGGCGTGGCCCTCCAGCTCTGAGGCAGGCGAGCTCACATGCACATGGGCCAGCTTCATCCTGAAGTAGGGAAAGTGCAGGGGCTTCCAGAAATCCTGCACTGGGTCCAGGCAGGTTCCCACTGGAGTATAGACGGCACTGGGGAGAGGCAATTAGGCAGGAGAATGGGAGGCCTTGTCATTCCCGCCACACTCCCCTCCCAACGTACCCTTGTTTGGGTCTGGGCCCCTATGCCCGCCCATTCCCATCCAGAGGAGAGCCCCATTCCAGTTCCAACCCCTGTGTGGCTGTCCTGGTAGTGGCAGGACTGCTCACTGAGCAAGTTCAACACAGAGGCAGTGTAAGTCTGTTCTTCCCACTGACACTCTCCTCCCGAAGGCCCTGGACAAGGCCCACCCAGCCTTCCATGCACTTGTGCAACTGGACTAAGGACTGAGGCAGATTCATGAGCAGACTGCTCACACACCTCCTGTTCTGGACCTGGTGGTGGTTACCATAATTGGTGGATGCAACGAATGGGAGGCAGATTAAAATGGGAATGTAGTGGGGATGGATCTCTAGGGGCCAACTCAGCCCAGCCTCCCCTCTGGTTCACAGGGGTCCTGAGATCCCCTCCATGGCTCTTTGACTCCTGTCCTCCGGGATTGGAAGCCACCAGGCCTCAGCCTTCCCATGGGAATCAAAAGATGTGTGAGATGCAGGGTTCTGCCAGGCCCGCTCCCACTACTGCCCCCATCTTCTCCTCCACCCTGTTCTATAGAGACAGGAAGCCCTCCTTCTGGGCCCAAAGATCACTCACTTTTTTAGGTGGTCCTGTTAGAATATGAGAAGATGCCTCCAGATGTAAAGGAGGCTACGAGAGCATCACACGTAATGTACGTTGGAGGACAGGACCTACAAATGATGTCTAACGTCACTGTTTGACTCTCAGACTACAACTGAGTCCCAGAGGTTGTGTCTGCTTCATTCACTGAGTTGTGCTGTGTCTCCAAAAGTCCTTCATGGAGTAGGTGCTCAATATAAACGGCTGAATGAATGAAGTCCAACCAGAACCATCTCAGATATCTGAGTGGGCCTGGGGCCCCTCTGCCGTCCCAGGCATCCTTAATTGGCTCCACCAAGCCCAAGGACCAGGACCAACTGGATGGGATCTGAAACTCCTCAACAGGGTGATCCCCACGTGCTGAGTCCAAACTCAAAAGACCCCTTCACAGAGGTGGGTGAGGCAGACTGCTTTTCACAGGCAAGAACCAATACTAACCATGAACAACCAAAGCACGCCCCACAGCCCCATCTGCAGAGCCAGGCACCAGGTAAGCACCTCCCATGGCTGATCCCATTAGTCCCTATGAGAACCCCATGAAGTTTAATCTCTCCCACCCCACTTTTCAGAGGAGCAAGCTGAGGCTCAGAGAGATGTGGTGCATTCCCATGATGAACAGCTAGCAGTAGAGAGAGTCACCACTGTGCTGAGGAGGGGACAGGCACTCATCTAGTAAACAGCTGGTCCAAGACTTGGCGGGATGTATTGAAGGCTGAGTAGTTGAACATGAATGTGGTGACGGTGGAGATATTTCTACCCAGGAAGTCTGGTACCATGGACTCTGTCAGCTTCTCCATCATGCGTGCCTGTAAGGCATGCATCCTGCAGGGCTCATTTAATTTCACAGTGGGGTCATCTTCACACTGGGCAGGACAATGAGGAACGCATAGTCAGTGTCATCACCGTGAACCACCAGGAGGATGGAGGTGACTTTCTACCCTCTTACGTAGCTGGTGGGGAGGTGAGGAGGACCAAATTCCTTTGGGAGAGAGAATGTGGAAGACTCCAGTGGGAAAACCATGAGAAAGTCTCAGGGGAGTCTCAGATTTGAATGTGGATTCTGAGGCCACCTTGGATCCATCTCGGGATCCTGCTTATAGAGACCCCTCTGCACTCACTCTCCCTCACACCAGCTGTGGTCATTGTTGGTGGTGTGGTACACCTGCCCCCTGTCCAGGGAGATGGCATAGTTGAAACCATCTGCCAGCTCCTCAACCATCTCCTGGGTGCAGCTCTTTAAAGACAGTGTCTGGTCTTTGGGCCAAGAGGTATCAGGGGCCTGCCTGGACTTGGCCACAGGGGTAACCCCAACCACAGCTCAGGCACAGAGGAGCATCTGCATAGACCCCCAGCCAGGGAGGGAATGAGATGACACCTCAAGGGCTTGGGATTCACATAACAAAGGAGCTTGGTCCCCAGTATTCACCTTCCTATCCTGCCAGGCACGATCTGGGGTATGAACATGCCACCCTATCAGGCTTCTGACACCTAACAACATGCTCCTGCCCTGGAGTGGCCTGCCCTGTGTTACCTGAGGGTTCCTCCTGCCAAAAGGCCAGAGGCGTTGGAGGTGAGGGCTGAGCCAATATCTACAGTGACTGAAGAGGCTCTCAATCGCAGATTTCCAAGAGCCAAAGATTCAGAAAGTCGGGGTACAAAATGAGAACATCCTGCTGTGTTGAGTGTCTCCATTCCAATGAGGTGGACACGAGGCTGTGTCTAGAACATGTGTGCCTGGGAACCAGAGCTCTAAGTTCTGTTTGGGTCTGTCACCAAGGAAGTGAGGTCGCCTCTCCAAGATTCCATTACCTGGGCCCCTTCCTTCAATGAGACCTGCCAAAAGCCCCCTCTGGGCTGTTGACTGCTCTCCCTCTCTGCCCATGACATCTCCATAACTGTACACAAACATCCATCAGAGTCCTTCCCATAGCACCTTGGGAATGGAAACAAGGTCCCAGCTTTGAGGAGACACAACTGAGTTCAGACCTCTTTTTTCCTACCAGTTCTGTGTCCTGCAAAAGCCACTGTGCCTCTCAGGGCCTCCCCAGTCTCCCAACCTGCACAATGGAGATGGTGCTAAAACAGCTTCCTAGGGACATTGTCAGGTGTTTATGAGCTAATACTTACAATACTTGTGGGCTGCTGTCTCCTGTGTCTGATGCTGGCTCTCGCATCTATGTCAGTTCCATCTGTGCAGCCTCGACAAACTCCCACACCATACTTCTGGCCACGCATCGTTGGCCTGAACTTGGTCTGGTCACTCTTAGCTGCAAGAGAGGTTAGGAACTTTATCTTTGAGTTTGTTGAATTGCCACCCCAAATAAAACTGATTCTCTAATCTTAAGATTAAGGAAGAATGTGAAGTGTGGAAACTACCAGGGCTCTCTCCCTACACTAACCTCCTCCTGAGAGGAACAGATGATGTTCTTCTCAGATGAATCAAGTATTTGTTTACCTACCACAGCCTCTCTCTCTTGGTGTTTATTCATTCACGGAGAGAACAAAGTCTTGCTTCCAAACCAGAATGTATGAGAGGGATCCCTGCCCTCTTTTCCCAGCAGAATGACCAGAACCAATTTGTTGGCTTTTATCTGCCTGGACCTTGTAAGTAGATCTAAGAATATTCTTTCTATGTCCTTCATTGTGTGGGTCTGGGAGGGTCTGGGATTGTACAGAATTTTAGGCAGACAGTAGGCTCCTAAAAATCTGAGTCAAATTTGAGTCTTTGTAAATCAGCGAAGGAGAGTAATATCAGCATCACGGTGGAATAAGACATGTCTCGTTTTTCTCCTCCTCCACCAACAATAATTTGTCATTCATCCACAGATAAAAGTGTCTTTGTGGGAGAAGTGGGATCCAGCGCCATATGCCAAGGGACCCGGGAGGAGTCTCACCCACCCATGCATCTGATAATAGGCTGACAGACCTCGGTCCCATCTGTGGGCCCTGCAGTGGCCCATGAATCTGCTCAAGCCCCTTTCATCTGCTATATGGAAGCCCCTGGAAAACACTGTCTTAGACCAAGACACACAGATGAGAGGGGATTTGTGAAAGTCCAGGGTTCAAGAGAAGTTCCAGCACTCTCTCAGAACGCAAAAATGTGTTCTGATGGGTTGAAGAGTTCGGATGCACTGACAGGTGATTACTCGTGGAGGGCTTTAAAGGGATGTGGGTCCTCTAACTGCATTGAGGACTCCATCAAGAAGCCTTCCCATGAGTCACTGGGAATGCCTCATTCATGGATCTCCCCAACTGGCCCTTGGGCACCCCCACTGCTCCGTGTGCCTCACATACACACATGCCCCCGCTTTATGGCTTGTTCTTCGTGTGTGCTCCCAACAGTGGTGGTCAGAGTGAGCTCTGGAGGACAGCTACTGAGCATGTGCAGAAACTTGGTCCAAATCTGCAGGCCAGAGAGAGACCACAAGCTTAAGCTTTCACACAACCTCTGGAGAAACAAAAGGCAGGCTGTAAGCACCTGGCTTAGTACATTGCAGCATCAAGACAATGCGTAAAAGCTGGCAAATTCTGCCATTAATTAATAAAGTAAAACTGCTGAGATCATATTGGTATAACACATTTAAGAATAAATATATTTTTGTAAAAATAGAAAGTTTAAAAAAATGACATTTCAAATGTTGGAAAAATTAAGCTTGAGAAACCTTGTAGGTATTTGATAAATGTCTGTTCCTGCCTTCCTTCTCCAGAGCAGATATATATATACACACATATACATATATATATTCCCCCATAAGTGATATAGATACATACATATGTGCATACATACATGCATATATAATGTGTACATATGTATATTATATACATGTATGTATGCATGTTTGAATACACACATGCCCACGTATATCTCTACAATTTTACCTTCAGTAAGGCAAATTTCCAGTTTGTATCGACTATAAATAACTCTGTGCTTCAATCTGTTAGGTTTGTTTTGTTTCGTTTTTTTCCACAAACATTTTTGTTAGACCTCTGGGCACTTTTCAATTGAATAACCATTGTATTTTTCATTCATTCTTGCGCTTTCATGTTCTCTTTTTAATAAACATATTTGTTGGAATATGACATACAATCAGAATAGAGAATAGATCAGAAGTGTAAAGATGATGAATTATCAGAAAGTGTACATGTGTGTTAACACCACTCAGGCCAAGAAACGGAACACAGCCAGTTCTTTTTATAAAAGATTACATATAATATATATAATAGATAATAACAGAAGTTACTGGGATTATTATTTCTCCTTTTTCAGGAACTATTGCACTGAACTGCATTGCACAAACCAAATGGTATGGTCTCCTTATAAAATACAGCTAGATTTTGAATGTTAATTGTTTTTAGGAATGCATGAATTTAGTACAGGAAACAGTGACCTACAAATTTCCTTTCCTGTAATAACTCTGTTAGATTTTTGTAGCAAAGTTAAGCTATTCTCATAAAATGAAATGAAAAGTTTTCCCATTTTCCCTGTTCTCTGGTAGAGCTGGAGTAAATGCGTGTTATTCCTCTCTTGAATGTTTGGTAGAATTTATCAGCGAAGGTGTTAGCCACAATAAAATGCTGTTGGAATGTTTTAAACTATGGATTTGATTTCTTTCATAGATATGGGATTATTCAGATTTTTCATTTCTTTTTGAGACAGTTTTGGTAACTTTTATTTTCCTGGGAATTTGTGAATTTTACCTAAATTTTCGAATGTACTGACATGTGATTTATAATAACATTGGTGATTGTTTCTTAGCCAGTGCCAGGGCTCCAGGCTCTGCAGGCTCTTGAATCAGGGAGGGTCTGGCCTGAATCTCCTGGGGGCAAAAGTCAAGCTCAACTGACACGTCTCTGTGGCTTCAGGCACCTGGATGGCGTAGGGAGAGTTTGTTTCTTGTCAGAGGATGAGAGGCTACATGCTTTTCTTCTTGCCCTCTGCTCTTCACTCACACCAGCTCAGCAGACCTTGTACCTGGGCAAGTTGTCACCCACGCAATGGCCATGTAAATTCATCTAGGTCTGGTGGACATTTGGAATCTTATTTCTTAAATGCTCTCTTGAAACCATATAGCAACATTTGTATAATTTTCTCTATTTTATATTTGAGTCAGTTTTGGTAATCACATTTTCATGTTTTACACCTTACAAGGCTGTGTCTCTTAGATTCATGCATTTCCGCTCCCACGGCCCTTCATGCTTCTTCCACATGTTCCTGCCTTTTGATGTTTCCTCCCTTATTGGAACTCTCAAGTTCATCCTAGTTTCCTGGTTGTTGATGGTGGCAAATACTCAAGTGTGATGGGGCAGAAGCTTAGGCAATTTGATTGCCAGCCTTCTCCCACACCATTCTCAACCCACAGATATCATGCTTCTCTGCATGACTCGTACCCTTCAGTCGGAATTCCTCTTCCTTCCCAGGCCTATCTCCAATCTCCTGTTAATATTACTGCTGTTCTCCAAAGCATTTAATGATGTGTTCATATGAACAAACAGTTTGGATCCTGAAGCAAAGAACCACTTAGAAAACCCACTCTGAATGTGATCTGCTTTTTCATTCATTACAGTTTCCTCATAAACATAATCACTTCCCTCCATGTGAGTGGAATTCAGTAAGGATGTTCCAGAGCCCAGGCTACGTTATTTGATTTAACTATAAATTCTAAGGCTCCAGGAGAGCTGTTGCCACAGATACAATGAGTTGACTGGGCATTCCTCCTTAATTAAGTGCTTGCGTCAGATTTGATGATAATCGTGGTTTGAGTCTTTTCCCTAAGGATCCTTATCCCTCTCTGCAGGTTTCAGTACAAGAACTACCGGTATGTTCTGGCCTTCATTTTTGCCATTGAGGAAATCAACAGAAACCCTCATCTTTTACCCAACATTTCTCTAGGATTTGATCTCTATAATGCCCTGCACAGTGAACAGAGGACACTGGAGAGTTCCCTCATTTGGCTCTCAGGGCTGGAAAAGGATGTCCCACGTTTCACCTGTAGGAGAGAGAGCAAGTCTGCAGGCTATGTGGGATGGGGAGAGATGACATCATGTCTCCTTTGATGCCATCCTCAGGTGCCTGAAAAGGATAAAAGGAGGAGACTGTGTTTATGCATCTCTCAAAGAATGTAATCTCAAAGGATAAGTGTATAGAGTCCTGGTGGCGTATGCACATTTCCTTTATTTGTCAGTCCTAGGCGCTATGATTTCATCCACATCCATGGATAGCAAGGTTCCAGGGACCACCTCCTCTTGGCCAGTTTGAGTCCCAAGCCGGGGTCAACAAGCCATTTGCATGAACACCATTTGCAATGATGCAAATGAACTGCACTAGAGGATGCCATGTCAGGGGTAAAGTGAGAGGGTCAGAAAGGGCCCATGCCGGTCAGGTCTCAGACAAGAACACTCCAGCATCACAGCCTCCAAAATGCACGATAGGGAGGGACAGCCTCACACACCCAGGGCCCAGGGATGCCACAGAACTTTCCGTGTGTGACTCATGCAGGGCTGCATACCAATCACGTGTGCAGAATGCCACAAGGCCATGCGTCCCTGCCTGGGGAAGCAATAGTCATGCTGAATTTATAAAATTCTAAATCACTAACACAAGACCAATGCAGAAATAAAGTTGCATTTTTGCTTTTCTAAAAATTGACTTCCTCTCCTTTTCCTCAGTTCTTTTAACCATGTTAATCCCAGGACGAATTTGTTGTGATGATCCACTTCTACACCTTCAAGGTTGGTTTCCTGTATTATTTACGCTGTTGTGAGCACATGGGACTATATGGGAAATTCCTCCCTTTTCTCTCCCTAAAGAAGAGGGTACGAGCTGGAAGGAACCTCTATATTCCACATCACCCCAAACATCTATGACTATGACAAAGATCACACTTACAGACCTCCATGGCCCTGGAGCATAGGGGATTTCAGGGCAGTGAAGCTATTGTTCTCTATGGTTCTGCAATGGTGGATACATGTCATTATGCATTTGTCAAAGCCCACAGAATGTACAAGACAAAGAGTGAACTCTTAATGTAAACCATGGGCTTTCATTAATAATAATGTATCAATACGGGTTCATCAATTATAACAAATGTACAACACTAAAGTTAATAAGCTATAGTTAATAATGTTACAATAATAATATACAAATTATATAGATTACTAATAAGATGTTAATAGTAGGGAAATTGTGTGTTGGGAGGGATGAGGGAACATGTAGGAACTCTCTTTACTTTCCACTTAATTTTTCTGTAAACCTAAAACTGTTATAAGTAATAAAGTCCATTATTTTTCTAAAACTGCATTTTCCAATCTGGTAGCCAATAGCTATGTGTCATTACTGAACACTTAAAATGTGGCTAGTCCAAATTGAGATGTCTGTAAGTGTAAAATACACAATGGGTTTCAAAGCTTTTATATAAAAACATGAATGTCTAACACCTCAATAACAATTTTATATTGATTACATGTTGAGATGATAATTCTTTGGAGATGTTTGGTTAAAAAAAACATTATTAAGATAAAAAAATGAAAGACTTACATGGCTACTGACTTGGAAATTGCAAGACGCACCACTACGCACACACACACACACACACACACACACACACACGAGACTATGGCTGAGGCAGGGGGTTCTAGGATCTGCAACCACCACACAAACTTATGGCCTCCCACACTCAAACCCACCTCTTCTGACTTGGAGCAAGTCTATTGCTATGAGTTGAATTGTGTCCCAAAAAAGATATATTGATATTTAATCCCTGGTACCTGTGAATGTGACCTTATTTGGAAATAGGGTCTTTGCAGATGTGATCAAGTTAAGATGAGGCCATCAGTGTGGACTCTAATCCAATGTGACTGGTGTCCTTGTAAGAGGAAACATCATTTGATGACAGAGGCAGCAGTAAGCCAAGAAACACCAGGGATGGATGGCCACCACCATAAGCTGAAAGAGTCAAGGAAAGACCTGCTGAAACTTTGAAATCAGATTTCTAGGCTCCAGAATGGGAAAAAAATTAATTTCTTTTGTTTTAAACCACCCAGTTTGTGGCATTTTGTTACAGCAACCCTAGGATAGTCATACAAGTATAAATGGCAGAGCTCCTGTAACACAGGAAACAAACAGAAAACAGAGGCAGACAACAGGGGCTTTATTCTCTTCCTTCCAAGTTAGAGTGGTTTCCAGAAAAAGTGATTGCTGCAGTGAATGTTTCTGGTGTCTTTGTGGTTTTTCTGGGGCTGCCGGAACTGGTGAAGCCATTGAAGCATTTGAGGAGAAACAGATAATGGCATGTGAAGCTCTAACTGTTACGCTGGAAATGATGGAGATATTTGTGATTCAAGAATCCTAAACTGGGAGAAAAGGCCATCACAAGGTGACTGGGAATCAGGTGCAGCTGGTCCTTCTCCACTGATCTTTGAGAAAAATGGGACTTTATCCAATTCACGATGAACCCAAGACCTTCCCTGTAACCTTACTTATAATATTGAAAATTTTCCAAAATCCTATGTGTCTACTGATAGGATTCTAGTTAAAGCTATTATAAGAAACTACTCTAAAAATACTAATAAAATACTGTAGACATTAAAAATCATATCGGAGTCTATTTTTGAGCAAAAGCTAAGTCTAGTTATTATATAAGTGTTGTAAAATAATATATTCATGTTTATATACATAAGAGAAAAATCGACTAGAAGAGGATACGCCAAAATATTAATGGGGAATATCTCTGAAAAATGACAGTTGACTCAGTTTTCTCTTTTTTCCTCTCTTTGCTTACCTGATTTTTTAGTAAAATGATGACGTAATTTTGGTAATAAGGCAAATCGTGTATTGTTTTATAACACTAGATCATAAACCCTGAAGTTTCTGATAAAACAGGAGGGAGAAATAAGGGACCAGGTGTGTCCTTGAGTTTTGACAGGAAATAGCTCCCAAAACTATGGCTACACGGAAGTCTTCTTTTCTGGAGTAAGGGTTTAAACAGCTTATTCTCTCTCCAAACAGGAAATTATCTAACATGTAGTTCAAGCCTACAGATAAACTGCTGAACCCATAAGACAGCTGTCTTCATATTACTGTTACAAACTCCATCTTCTTTTAATCTCCTAAATTGCAGCAGAGCTTTATCATCCTACATTATCCGTGCACCCTTGTTGTTGGTGTTAGTGGTGGTGGTTGTGTGTGTGTATGTGTGTTGGGGTTGAGGGTATGAGGGGAGGGAAAAGGTCAAGGAAATAATAATGGCAAAAATTGCATCACAAAATTGAGACTTCACAAGTACTAGCCACCAGTCTTAATCTGACATTCAACTTAGAATCCTGTATCATTAAAATGTGACATTGGTGGCAGTCTCAACTAAATATGAATACAGCCTCTCTTGAGTTTGCATCCACCTTCTGCATTTCTTTTTTTTTTTTTTAGCAACCCCTTAGTTTCTAAAGGATGAGAACTCCTAGGAAACGGTTCTTTAATAAACATGGAATCTGATTCTCAAGTGCTGATTATCCACTCTTATAATGATCTCTCCATCATCCAAAATTTGAAAGGCCATTGGTTAGAGTGGAAATCTTGGAGTTACGCCAGTGGCACACTGCATTTGCCTAACTGAACTTCTACACCTCATTTGGGTGAAACTCAGAGACAGTACTGAAATCTGCAATGTGCAAGATGGCAAAAAATGCCAGCCCCGGGCAGACTCCAAGACCCAGAAGGCATTTGCGGATGCTAACAATTAACCTAAATTATCTTTTTTCTCTCTCAGGACTCTACTGCGTTCTTTCCTTCATTGAGACTCAGAAGTCTTCAACCCAAGGTTTGTTGAAGCTCATGAAGGAAGGTGGTTAGTACATCTTGCATTTCTACAGCAATGGGTTTTCAACACAGTCCATGTGTGTGATTTTATATTATCCTACAACCATTTGGAGGTAAGAAAGACAAACATTGTCCTCAACTTGTTTCAGACAGAGAAAGTGTGGCATAGAGATGGTAAGTGAACTTCTTAAGTAATGAAGAGAGTATCATACAGAGAATGGAGGCCAATGATATTTTATCTAGAGTCAGACAAATGTGAGTTTGAACCTCTGCTCCCATAGATGCCAACCCATAGATGGGTGAGTATAGAACCTCTCTATGTTGCTTCTTCCTCAAAACGAAATGGCAATGCTAATATTTACACATTATGGCTATTTTGAGGAAATGCAATAAAATAAGTAGAATATCTGCACAGCATTTTGTGGAATGACTTATATGTGGTAAATGCTTATTAATGGAGGGCATTATTTTAATCAAAGCTACACTTAACTAGATTCTTAACCGCAAAATGGGATGAGAGAAGGCAGAATGCTTCACTCCCTTATTAATAAATATCTTTATTTAAAAAATACAAAATTGCATTTTTATCAATTTTCCCACTTATATAAAAAGAATTACACTCTAAGTCCTTTCAAGACTCACTCATTATAACAATGAAGTAATAATCTCATTGTTTATTCACTTCCTGTGGCCATAGGGGGGCATCTAAAACAGGTAAAATTTTTGTAATATTCTTCAGAACATATATGGCTATTTTGTCTAGGTGAATACACCTCTTTTTTTTTCCCCCCCTAAAAATAACACCCTAATCAAATGAGCATGTATAGGTTTTCACTGGAATGTAAATCTACAATATTTGCATTTGGGTATTACATTATGCACTAAAATGGAAATTTTAAAGGTATGCAGCTGGTTTAGATTCAGAAAAGATATGGATTTATAGCTGTTAAGGAAGATGAGAGTGGAAAATTTTTGTATAAAATTACATGGAATATAAAGATCAGAATTGTCCATCAGAAATTTCTTCTGGGGAAAACCTAAAATGTGACCCCTATTATACCTCCGGGTTTGTATGCACAACGAGGCATGTGCACATTGAAGCAGTGTGCTATATTAGCCCCAAATGTAGATTTTTTCCCTAGTACACCTGCTCTATCCATCCTGTGATCTACTAGCTGGGAGACCGTGGACAAGTGTCTTCACTTTTTTGAATCTCATTTTCCTAGTCAGTAAAATGAGTTAATACACCTAAGAGACCTGCTTTAATGATTAAATAAGATAGCACCAGTAAACCGTCTATCTTAGTGCTTGCCAAAATAAGTGCACAATAACTGTTGTTTCTATTTCCTCCAACTCAAACACTGGTAACAATGTTGAAAATCTGATGTCTTCTCTGTTGCACAGAAGGTGGAAACTCCTGCTTAACATGGGATTACAACTGAAATGATGGGTATAGTCATTCAGTTGCCTAGGAGTTCACTAAAAAAGTGAAGCATTTTAACCACATTCCAAGAGTGAGTTTTAGGCACTTCTAGAGACATACTTTCTGTCTCATCACACCAGATTTCAAGAATTTGGCATCAATCAGCCCTAGTCCTGTATTTTTCCACCACTAGTTTCTATTATTAAGCATCTTTGGCTTCAGTGGAGTTCACCAAAATCTCAACACTTGTGTGCAGAGAAAAAATGTAATGGATCAGTGAGGCAGGAACTCGAAGCAAAAGTCTACTAAGAGAAAGACTGGTTCTGAAACCCCAGTAATGATGCACCCAGTTTTAAATTACTTACCTGAAAACTCTTCCCAGTGAAAGCCCCTACTAACTCCTTTATTTCACAGGTGCTAAATACTGTGGAGGAGAATTTGTCTGCCCTCCAACTTCAAACTGTGTGAATACTAATGTCAGCTATTACTGTGAGTGCCACCAGGGATATGTCACCAATGATGGAGACCACACCTTCAAGAGTCTGCAGAAGAAATGCATTAGTGAGTACAGGACCCGGGGCTTACACGGGGGCTCAGTGGATACAGATCATTTCAGCCTTTCCCCAGGTGATGGTCAAAATGAAATGTCAGAAAACATACAAAATAGTATTCAAATTGGTGTATCTTCTTCAGTTGAAGATGGTATGGCTTTCATTTCATTTCAAAAATGCCATTTGGGAGAAAAAATGAAAATGCGGTGAATTTTCTTGCCTTTCTCAATAATAGATTCTAAGGACAAAATGTATAAGATGAAGAGGGAGAGAAAAGGGAAGAAGACTAAAAAAAAGTGAAAAAAAGGAAGAGACAGGGATCCAAATATATTATAGGAAGTGACTTTATTCAAATAAGTACATAACATCCCAGATGAACAATTTGCATGTGGGTTTCGACACAATTTTTTTTAAAAAACTTTTATTTACTTTATCATATGTTAGAGGATAAATCTCTTTCTTTACAATTTTATCTCATTTGGATTAAATACAAAAAGTTTCAATATCAGAATTAATGAAATTAAAAGTAATTTAAAAAAGAAATCTCATACACAAAACCTGCCTCCTCAATCATGGTCATCTCCTTACAGACATGAAGAAATGATGCAAGACAGGATGATGGGTAAGGAGGTGTAAAAAGGAGTTGAATCTTGGAAAAGGGAAAGGAGATGGGGGAGATTGAGAGAGAAAACTTCATGAGGAGAGAGAAAATGAGTGACAGGTTTGGTGAAGTGATAAAAAGGAAAGAACTAGAAACAGAACTGGTTTTGAAAATGACCTGAAGTTTAGGAAGCTCAATACAATCCTGAGACTATTGATCGATAGAAAACCATGGCATAAAACAACAGTGGGCTGGCTCATGACACTTCTCTGAGTTCACACAAGAGAAAAGAATAAAGACCAAAAAATTCCAAGCCAGGTCTTACAAAAAAATTCTTAGGGTGTTCATCAGAGAAGTCTTTTATCCTACAAGCAGCCAAAATGCAGGGGTTCTCAACCCTGAGTGTGCATCACCATCCATCCTCTGGGGAGCTGGTTCAAAGAGATTCCTAGCGCAGGACCCAGATTCAGATTCAGCAGGGCTAGGGTGGAGCCAGGGAATTTGCATTTTTAAGAAACTCCCAGAGGATGCTGATGCTGCTGGTCCAGAGACCACACTTGGAGAACCACAGCTCACACCTTGAGTAGGACTGTCCAAGCGGATTGCTCCAAAGTTTCTCCAAAAGAGTTTTAATCAATCCCTACTGAAACATCTTTCTTTCTTCTAATAATTTAAGCTGGCAACACCAATCATGTTCACTGATCATCCACTGAACAAATGTTTACAAAGCGTGTACAACTTGCAAGACATCAAACTCAGCACGTAAAAGGATTCAAGTCACAAAGACTCAAGAGCAGGAAGTTGACTTGATGCAGCCCAGGGTCTAAACTGAGTTCCTATCCTCTCCTTCGCTCTGACAGTTGCTCTGGCATGTGACAATGTCTCCACTCCTTGTCCTCTAAATGCAATGTGCAATAACATTACAAAGGGTTATGAATCTACCAGTGATGCAGGACTTATATCAATTTCTGGAAAGCAGAATTTTACAAACAACATAGAAGATTGCAACAGTAAGTCCGAATAGAGTAACAGGCTTAAAAAATTAGAATGGATTAGGTGTAGCAAAAGTGAACCAGTTCCATACAACATGGGTTTGAGATTCTAGAGAAAAGCTACCCAGGTGAGCAAAGATGCCAGGAAGAAAACAGGTCATAGAACCGAAATGTGAAACTATGCCCATGACTGAATTTTCTCTTTTATTGGTTGTTTCAGAAAACAAAAAACAAAAACAAAACAGTGAATGTTCAAAGTATTCCACACCATAGAGTCTCTATTCATTCTGTGATAAGTTTAGCTACTAGACTAGAATCTTCCATCAAAACCCAAGGCCCATAATTGGAAATGTTACTAAGCAAACAGAGTAGCCTGAAAATTTTATTACGAAAAGGAAAAAACGGGAAACAAGTGGGAATCATAATAGCATAACAGGTGACTTTTTCCCATCTTTCCAGTTCCTGTCCTAGATATTGATATTGTATTAACAGCTTAGTCTTCTAATCCCATGTTGATTATCTCTATGATCCTGGAGAATTATCGCCTCTTTGCACAATAGGCTGTTACTTCTAAGAATTCTCCCAGAGAACAAACACTCAGATATTTTTTAAACTCTTAGTAACTTAGGAAAATCCCTTATGTCTTCAGGCAGCCATCCTTCTCAGTGGCTCCCGAACCTGTATGCTGAATGAAATCACCTGGGGTTTTTGTGAAAGCATCAGATTCCGAGTCCCACCACCTTGAAATTCTTTTTTAGCGGATCTGAGATTCATTTTGGGATTTGTATTTTCAACAAATACCTATAAATATTTCTGAAGCTATAGGTCTTTGGCACAGAAAAGTCTTTGGCACCACTGCCAATGGGTAGGTGGAATGTATGTGTTCAGCTGGCTCGATTATGAACTGTTTGACCACTCTGCAGATATGGATGAATGCCATAATAGCATTGCCCGTCGACCCTCAAAGACCAATACAACTGGAAGCTACCTTTGTACCTGTCAACCTGGTTTGGCTCTAAGTAATGGAAAGCCAAACTTCACACATGAGAAGGTAGAATGCACTGGTAAGTATTGATAAAGCCCAGTGCCTATACACCACCGGGAATGCATATGAAGTCCACATTGTCAGGTTTATTAACTTGCTACAACAAAGAAGTACACCTGCCATGAGGAAGCTTGGGTATCTCAGTAAAAAGATGCCAGAATGGGCTTAATGAAGAGTCTGGCCTTATGCCAGGTGGCTTCGAGGAGAGCTAAAGAAGCAGCAATTTCTTCTGTAAATGGTGCTGTCAGGAAATGAGAGCAATTTGATGATTGACTATCTTGACTTTCAGGTAGGCGATGAGACTAATGAAGCTGGGTAAGAGTTGACCTCGGTTTAGAAGCAGAAGCATCCATGTCAGCCAGGAGAGTGGAATGTTTAGGAATGTGGTAGGAATGTAAATTTTCAGGCTCCACCCTGGATCTACTGAATCTGTCTGTTTTAACAAGCTCTCCAGGCAGTGCTGATGCACACCAGAGTTTGAGAACCACTGTCTTAGGCCAACCTACATCAACACTCTAAAAATGGGACAGAGTACCCATAATAAAAATCCTATCAAGAATTCTTGTCCACAAATGCTGATGATAGGTTACACTGTTTTATAAAATAAAATGGCAGCCGTGGCTAGTGAATAAACTATAGAGATGATAATAAGGACTTGGAGAGAAATATTTAGGAATTTTTGAAGGCAAACATTCTTCAATAATGGTACTCTGTCTCCCTGGGTCTCCAAAATATATTATTTTTTTAAGAAAACTTGATCCTGTCTCACTTGTAGATACTTGATGCTACAGGAATCTGAGAAGAAACATTTTTGTCATCTTGTAAGGTCAAATATTTCCTGACCTTGAAGAAGTAACTCTCTCCAACCTCTCTTCTTCTTTTCATTCTTAGAAATCAATCCTAATTGTTCTCAACTTGGCAAAAATAAATTTTCCAGAGACTGTGAAGTCCAGGTGAGTTTCATGCCATCATCATCTTGTGTCTTGGGCATGAAAAGGGGCAGAGATAAAATATACTTAAGTTTCTTGTAACATTTTTTACTATATTGTGTGGTAGATTTTTTTTTCCAAATACAAAACCAAATGTACCAACCTTATTTATTCATTAGATATCCACTAATTTAAAATGCTACTTTTTAAAATGCAAGTTGATAACTAAAACATGGGAGGTGTGTATAGAAATTCTCTGTACTATTTTGCAAAGCTTTTGTAAATTGGGTGGGGAAGTGACAATTAGCCCTATTGTACCCCTGGAGTTGGGCAATCCCATATACACACTTCCTGGTCTCTTTGTTTCACCCATCAGGAACAAAATTTCTAATTAATGCATCTTTATGTATTTTAATAACTCATAGGGCAAGTCAATAAAAAATTTCCTTTTTTTCTGAATTTCAGTTAAGCATGCCTTTTGTTAATACTAAATACATTGCATGTCACCAAATATCACTTGAGTGCTCAATTCAGACATTAAATCTCTTACCACTGAGATTTTTTTACATATAGACTTGTCCTTAGAAGAATTATTGGAAAGCTGTACTAACCCTCTATAAATGTATAATTAGCCTTAAGTCAATTTCATGGCCACGTTAACTATCAGCCACTCAAAGTCTTGTATGCCCAAGTTCAATACACATATTTCTATGAAGCCCAGATCTCTGTGGTATAAAGAAAATGTTCAAATCACCTTTCTTGTGTGTTTTTTTCTAGCTGAATTCCACACATTATCGGCATAACAGTAGATGGATTTGCTCTGACCTAGTGAGGCTCTCACGTAGGTGTGAAAACGGAAATGCAACACTGTCTTTAAAGGTTTGAAATCCCTTCTAATATTTTCATATCTTTTCATGCTTGGTGATTCTCAAACTTAGCTATACATTAGAAAGACTAGGATGGCTATAAAAAAATGTACTGATACCTGGGTCTCAGTTGAACCAGAATCTCTGAGGGTAGAGTCCCATTGTCTGTATTTTTTAACTTACCAAACGATTCTAATGCACAAGGATGGTTGAGGACCATTACAAATGGCTCTCAGGGTTTCCTCCAAGTCCTCTGGATAGAAGGCTAGTCTACTGGAATCCCAGTTCATTTTCAGAGGAAAGGGGAGCACATACAGAATAAGTATCCAAATCACTAAGAGAGCAGGAGGTTCAGAGAGTTTTTCATAGTTAAAAAAATTTCCATAGCTGGTCCTGTGAGTCTCTACTAAGGATGGTATGCTTCTCTCTCACGCCATCCACCCCTTAAAAATTACTCAGTCCAGAAGCTCACAGACTTAAATGGATTGTGCTTAATTCAGTAGGCAAACAGGTGAAAACAAGTCTCATTTTCTGCCCCAATACATGAAGTCACTGGTGTTTCACGATATTGTTTTACCATAATGGCTAACTCTATTCATTTTAATATAGTTGTTGTTTTACTATATTGGCTACGATATGGATCTTTACAGGAAGAATATAGCAGACAGTAGAAGAGAGAGAAAGTGAACAAGAAAAGAATCACAAACAGAAAAAATGATGACAGAAAGGATAAAATATGGGACAGGAAGGCACAGCAGCATTTATCCACAGTTTTTCAAGAAGTGACCTGATCACAGCAGAACAGAGTGACTTCTACTAGATCTGAACAATTGCATTGATTTCCCAAACATTCTGCTTCAATGTGCCTGTCATCTCTATTTGTAGGAAGATGAGCATCCCCAAGGAAGGTGTTTCTTTAATTCCAAATGCTTTAGAGAAAGATTTTGGGCACAGAATGAGTAGTTTCAGGCATCTCTTTCCATTTCCTTAGTGACACTGTCTATATTTTACCACAGGGAATAGCTAATTCTTTTGATCTCCTCACCAACATTACTGCCCATGGAACCGCCAGAAACAAAGAAGAATTGGCTGCAGTGCTAACCCTGTATCTGCAGAGTGTTCAGTCAGCAGCATACAGTGAAGCTCAGAAACAAACCACAGAGGGCAAACGGAGGGTAGAGACACAGTTTATGGGTAAGCCCACACCAGTTGCTCTTTCTCACAAGGCGTCTGCTTGGATGTATGTGTTTCAAAATGGGTTGTTTCTGCAAAAAAAAATCATGGACTACAATTAAGACCCCTTCAGAACCTACACCGGTGAGGAATCATGAAGTATGCACAGAGCGTCATTGATAAAGTTACTTATGTTCTAGAATAATGAAATCATGGGTGGAAGGACTGCTCACTCTCAGTCTAACTACCTATTTAACATTCTTTTTGGGTATTTTCCAAGTTCGTATTTCAGTGGGCACCCTCAGTTGCTATACTGGGGGACGTATAACTTTTCTAGTGCATGGTTTCTTGACTTTGGCAATATTGATATTTGGTGCTGGATCATTCTTTGTTGTGGGGGCTGCCTTATGCACTATAAAATGTTTAGCAGCAAACCTGGTTTCTAGATGCCAGTACCAACCTTCTCCTCATCCCAACATCATGACAACCCAAAAAAATCTCCCGATATTACCAAATATTCCCTGAGGGGGAAAAACATCACCCCTGGTTCAGAGCCACTGATTTAGAGAAATAAGACATAAGTACATGAAATAGTAACCATACATAGCAGACATTATAATCAGTGTAAAACACTGTATATCCTAGGAGATGGAAAGCTTAATGTCAGGTAGAGTTGCCAAAGAAACACTTCAATGAGATCAGAATCAAGGATGTGGTTGAGGAGGGAGAGGAGAAGGAAATACCATAAAAAAATAAATTCACCCATCATCCAGTGATTGATGGATGGATAGAGGGATAGATAAGTGATGAAAGCAACATAGCAAAACGTTGGGAATTGCAGAATCTGGGTGATGGGTACTTGGCTGTTCAGTGTGCAATCTGCTTGACCATTTGTGATAAAATATTAGGAATACATTTTTTTAAATAAGGGAAAATATGAGTGAAACAAAGCCGATTGTAAAAATTACTGCCCTCCAGGAGTTTGTAATCTGATGACATATGAATGTAAAATAAGTACACAAATAACAACTCCTTGGCCACAAGACAAAACCATTTTAGAACTAGGAATATACCATTGCACCTTATTTCCAAGGTGAAACACATAGTTCAAAAGCTTTTACCAACTTTATCCCAATTTGGTCCTCATGACAGTCCAGCAGAGTGAGTAAGGAAGGTACTGCATTTTATAGATGATGGAATGGATTCAAAGAGGTTGAGATTTAATTACTATGCGATATATTAATAAAGAGGAAACGTTGGGACTCAGTCTCAGATGCTCTTGCTCTGGATCCAGGGCTCTTTCCACTTCTTATTCCCACAAGCCAGTTGCCATTATGACCTTTCCAGAGCAGAGAAAAGGCCATAATTTCAGGTGGCTACAGCTGTTGTCACCTAGGACTGAACCTCTTGATATTTCTGACGCCCGGACACTGGCAGCTTCCTTCATGGAGCATCTTTGGCACTCCTCTTGCCAAAGACCTGCAAGCATCCCAAGATGCCCCAAGACCCCTCCTCCAGCTGGCATCTTAGAACACTCCCCTCAGCCTCTGAGCTTCTAGAGCTGGATCCTGTCATCCTGCTGGTAGCTCTTGAGGAGGATTCCTTTTATCATGGGCTCCAGTCTAGCTCCAATTTGCAGATCTGAATCTCCTTTCCCAACACTCTGCACCCTTGAATCGTGATTCCACTGCAATACCCTTTATTCTTCTATCAGGCAAGGACATCTTCTGCTTCATCCAGGGAAGATTTTAGGCTTCTCCTGGTGAGAGTCAGACACCAAACTCTGCATTCTCCAATCTCCAGTAACAGACGGATGCTCCTTGCATAATACCCCTGAAACATTTCTCAGTTGACTTGACAGGAGGAGAAAGTACGTTCATTTACACCTTCAACTCTTTCCCATAGAATCCTATCTGTTTTCTCCAAGCTCTTATGGAGAGGGGGGATTGCAGGCAGCTGTCACCAATGCTGGTGAAACCTACTGTTGGATATTATGAGCGATGTCCAGTATAGTTGTTTGGCCCCTCATTTCTGGATATGGGAGACACACAAGTCCTACTACATTCTTCTTGGCCTTTGAGGCCACGTCAAACTGAGGCAGGTAGTGCCCCATTTCAAGTCCTGTTACCTTTATTTCCCTGCGCCTAGTAACAGGTGGGACACTGTGGTTAAATAATAAAATGAATGCATGAGTGAACGATAATGAAATGTGTAAAACAGATGAGAAACTTTCAAATGAAGCTCTATGTAGTGTACTTATCCTCAAGGATACAGGAGGACAGAGTTCAACACTGACAAAGACCAAAATGACATAAACTCACTATGTGTTCTTACCAGCACCTCCTTGTAAAGTTGCTTAAAATGTCTTTGTCTTTCACCAAAAGAGGTAAAATGGAGGAATGTAAAGACAAGTCTCTACAATTTTCCATCTGTATATCTTAAGAAAATGGAGAAAAATTGCTTCAAATACCACTTCTTGCATTGATTACAGAGTGGTGGGGTGTCACAAAGCCTCTTCCATTTCCTTCTCTTGAAATGACTACAGTCAAAATGACAAAGCATCAAGCTCAAAGTTGAGTCTGACTTCTTGCTTCTCATCTCACCCATACACATTCCCCATTTTATCTGCTTTGTTCCCTCAAGAATATTGTTTCTCCACATAAGACCAACAAACTCACTTACCACGAAAGATAATCACATTTCTATTTCAGCGGAATAAATTTCCTGTTTGAAGCCCCTTTGTAATTTTCTTTTACTTTACTTAGTGATTCTATTCCATTGTGGCAGTGGTGCCACACACAATGAAACTCATTCTATGTAATTGTAAACTGCTTTGAATTTTTAATATAAATAGATGTCAATCTTCATAAAAAAAAAAAATGTCTGGTTTCCAGCTATTGAAACTCTGGCCATTAAAGGAGGCTGCAAAGGGTCAAAAGAGACGTTCACCCTGAGGGCTGGAACAGAAGTGATGAGCATTCACTGCACGACCATTGCTGGGGAAGACAGTGGAGGTAACGGAAAACTGAGGCTCTAGAACTAAGGAAAATATTTTTCACTTAAATTGAGAAATCCGTCACTGCTTCTAAGTCCAACCACTGTGGCCTTTTTATAGACAATTTAAAAGTCAATCAAAGTCTCATTCATCATATATTATGAATTTGTCAAACAAATGTGGCCACATGAATTATAAACATCTAATATCTTTTATATCTATTTTGTATTTCATATTTGTTTCTCCCACCCCCTTTATTATTTTTGTGTGAATTTAAGTGAACACTTAACATAAGATCTACTCTCTTAGAAAATGTTAAGTACACAATGCAGTATCGTTTGCTGTAAGCACTATGCTGTGTAGTAGATCACGATATGAGATCACATATATATGTCATAATATATAAGATCATATAAGACTGACATATACTTTTAGATATATATGTATACATATAAGTGATTATATAAGATCACTAAATTAGATCACAGAGCTTATTTCTCTTGCATAACTGAAATATTGGATGCTTTGACCATCATCTCTCCAATTCTCCTTTCCACCAGCCCTCTAAATCAACATTCTATTTTGTTTCTATGAGTTTGACTATTTCAAATTGCACATATAAGTGAGATCATACAGTATTTGTCTTTCTGTGTTTGTCTTATTTCACTTAGCATAATGTCCTTCAGGTCCATCTATACTGTTGCAAAAAGCAGGATTTCTTTTTTTTTAAGGCTGAGTAGTATTCATTTATATGCATATACCACATTTTCTTTATGCATTCATTGATGGATGAACGTTTAGATTGTTTCCATATCTTGGCTATTGTGAATAAGGCCTCAGTGAACATAGGAGTACATATAACTCTTTGAGATCCTGATTTCGACTCCTTTGCATAAATAGCCAGGAGTGGCATTGCTGGATCACATAGTAGTTCCATTTCCATTTTTTTGAGAAACCTCCATACTGTTTTCCTAATGGCTGTATTAATTTACATTCCCACCAATAGTGCACAAGTGTTCCCTTTTCTCCACATCCTTGCCAACACTTGCTACCCATAAGGCTTTTTTCTTTTTTTTAAATAGTAGCCATCCTAACAGGTATGAAGAGATACCTCATTGTGGTTTTAAATTGCATTTCTCCAATGATTAGCAATATTGAGCACCTTTTCATGTACCTGTCCACCACTTGTATGTCTTCCTTTGAGAAATTTCGATCCAGGTCCTTTGCCCATTTTTAAAGTGGGGGATCATTTTTTTTTTTTGATATTGAGTTGTAGGAGTTTCTTATATATTTTGGATATTGACCCCTTATCAGATATATAGTTTGTAAATATTTTCTCCTGTACAGTAGGTTGCCTTTTTTATTTTGTTGATGGTTTACTATGATGTGCAGAGGCTTTTTAGTTTGAGATGGTCCCACCTGTTTATTTTTGCTTTTGTTGCCTGTGCCTTAGGTGTCATATCCAAAAAGTCATCTCCAAGACCAATGTCAAGGAAATTTTCCTATGTTTTCTTCTAGGAGTTTTTTGGTTTCTCCTCTTATGTTTAAGTCTTTATGCCATTTTGAATTGATTTGTGTTTATGGTTTAAGGGTCCAATTTCATTCTTTTGCATGTGGATTTCTAGTTTTCCCAACACCACTTATTGAATAGACTCTCCTTTGCCTGTTGTGTGTCATTGGTGACCTTGTCAAAGATTGGTTGGCCATATATGTGTGCGTTTATTCCTGGGCTCTCCTTTCTGTTCTGTTGGTCTCTATATACATTTTTATGCCATTGTCATACTCTTTTGATGACTATGGCTTTGTACTATAGTTTGAAATCAAGAAATGTGATGCCTCCAGCTTTGTTCTTTCTCAAGAGGACTTTGGCTATTTGGGGTCTTTTGTGGTTCCATAGGAGTTTTAGGGTTCTTTTATCTATTTCTATGAAAAATGCCATAGGAATTTTGATAGGGATTAAATGGAATCTGTAGATTGCTTTGGATAGTATGGAAATTTTAACAATATGCATCTTCCAACTCATGAACATGGGATATATTTCCATTTATATGTATCTTCTTCAATTTTTTCATCAATGTTTTATAGTTTTCATGTCCAGATCTTTCACCTCCTTGGGTCCATAGAGGCTTGCCTGGTACTGGGAGAGGTCTGAAGCCAACATCTTTGTGGCTCAGTCTTGTGTTGGGGACCACTGGTGCAGGCCTGAAGCCCAGGTCCACCGGTGACAGCCTGGCATTGGGGTTCACTGGGGCAGGCCTGGAGCCTAGATCCATAGTGAACTTGGATTCTCACTTGACTCTCTTTTCCCCAGGGAGAGCTCTGGGGTGAAGAGGCTCACTCTTTGCTATAGGGGCTTGGGCAATGGGTGACCCAGGTAGAATGGAACCATCCTTCCTACTGTCTCCAATGCATCTTTTCTTGTTTCTGTGCTCCACTCAAGTTCTGTAATCTCTCATCTGGAATCCAGAGCTGTCAGGAAGGTTTTTCATTCATTGTTGGTTTCTCATAGCAGTTTTCTGTGAGAGGACACTGGCTGGAACTTCTATCCCATCATCTTGCTGATGTCTCTGTTTGATACTTCACATGTTTTTGATCTCATGATCTTTGTTTTGTTTTTCTACACCTTGGTTCATCCCTTGATCACTAATAGTTTTATCTAATAAATTCTCTAATAATTGTCTAATTTTAGCTATGCTTTTTTTCTAAAAGGGTCTCTTTAGAGACCTCTTTAATCTGTCTGCTTCTTTCCAAACAGGAGCAGCTGCCTTTATTTCCTATAATTCCATTGGACTCATCATGAATAACACATTTATCTCCAAGGAACACCTAAATACTGACGAAGAGCTGGACAAATTCTATCTCAACTCCAAGGTAGTGAGTGGCACAATAGGATACGTGAAGAATGGGTCTCTGGCTGCTCCTATTAACTTCACTTTCCAACATATTCAGGTGGGCACAAAGCAGGTAGCTTTTAGTTCTTGGAATTTTCTGGTATCCACTCCAACCAACCCCATGATGGGTTTGTTAAATGGTGATGAACATGAGCATGGTCAGATTCTTGAAGACTAGTAACCAAGTAAACTATGCACCTGGTCTGATGCCATTTCCAAAAGACATTCTAACTACATGAATGCAGTTATCTTCTTAATAGTTAATGTATGGGAAGGGAATTAGAAATGTAGCAATATTTGTTGTAACGGATAAAAAAGAAACTTGTTCAAATTAGTCCTTTACTTCCTATGAAAGATATGGAAAACGAAAGAAATGGAAAGACTTTTCCATTTGAATTTCCTGAACTTTTTGGAATTACTGAACCCAATGTTTTCTTCAAGCCTCTCATGTCTCAGAAATAAATTTTAAATATTGTCACTGAACTTCAGATAATAAGAACATGTTTTATGAACCAAATATAAAAGCATCTTGCATATCCCACTAAGTATGGCTACTACCCATTTATTATTGCAAGAGCCGCTGGATCCAGGGGGTTCATAATAGATATTTTATGCAAAAAAATAAAAAGTCTAATAAAATAGCTTTGACAAAAGAAACACAAGGTCCATTTCTGACTCCTCCAGCAGTCTGACCTTAAGGCAGGTTTTTGGTGCTCTGTGAGATTTACTCTCCTTGTCAGGGCTGTTGTGGCATCTAAAATGAGATAACGTTGTTATGGTAAGTTTTCAACAAACATTAGTTCTTTTCCCCCCTTTGGATGGAAAGTTCTCCAGTTGGTCTAAAGTGGGTCAGTCATAGCTGGCAGGTTAAAATAGGGTTCAGCAAATTTTTTTAGTAAAAGACCAGACAGTAAATATTTTCAGCTTTGCTAACTATATAGTCTTTCCCAAAATTACTCAATGCTGCCACTGTAGTGCAACATCAGCTATGGACAGTACATAATAAATAGGCGTGTTCCAATAAATCTTTGCCTATGGACACTGAAATTTGAATTTTGTATAATTTTCAAGTGTCATTAAATATTATTCTTTTCTTTTTTTTCAACCATTTGAAACAGTAAAGAAGATTCTCAACTCACAGGCACATAAAAACAGGCAGTGGGCCAGATCTGGCTCATGGTTCATAGTTTTCCATTCCTTGGGCTAAAAGATCTCTTGAAGTCATTCATAAAAAGGTACTATTAGGGTTCATAGGACATAGTACTAGGCAAGGAGTAGTTAGAGATATGAGGGAGGAAGCAAATGTGAGAGGGATTATTCAATCAGCAATAGGGAGCAGCAAATATACCTGTGTTTTAACCTCAAATACACATAAATTGTAAATTCTAATAGATTTACATATATTGATACATATATGTACATTTACTGACTGGGGTGATTATAAAATACAATATAACAAGGATATTATTCTCTTTTCAGGTAAAAAATGAATTTGAAAGGCCTTTATGTGTCTACTGGCACAAAATGACTTGGTTCAATGATGGCTGTCATGTCATCTTTTATAATGTGACACAAACAGTTTGTTCCTGCAATCACCTCTCCAGTTTTGCAGTACTTATGGCATCCAGTGTGACGAAGGTATAGTCTTAAGTCTATTACTAACCAATTAGAGTCTGGTAATGAAATTTTTTATAAAACAAAGCTTATTTCAAATTTATATTCAGAGGAGAATTTAAAGATACATATAGATTTTATTTAATTAAGAAAAATGTATGCCTGCTGGTTTTAAAATGGAAAATATAGAAAATTACAAAGAACACGAAAAGATGCTACCATCCAGCAATGATGGAAATTAACTTAAAACATAAATTCTGTTATTTTATGCATGCATATATTTTTTCAAATGTGTGACCACACTCCATTTCAGTGGTTCTCAACTGGTGGTCAAATTTGCCCCCTACGGGACATATAGCAATGACTGCAGACATTTTTTTCTTGTCACTACTTGGTGGAGGAGTGCTACTGGCATCTAGTGGGTCCAGAGATGTTGCTAAACATCCTACAATGCAGAGGACAGCCCTCCACAACAGAGAATCATCCATCCCAGAATGCCAATAGTGCTGAGACTGAGAAACCCTAATCTACGTAGTATATATTCTGCTTTGTAAATCTGACATCGTCATGGACACTATCTACTATCCATAAGTAGTCAATTTAACATTGTCATTGATATTTTCTAATACCCATAAATGGTCTGAAAACATTTTTTTAAGGTCTGAGTGGTAATCCAGATCAACAATGTAAAATAACCAATATTACCTTCTTTACAATAGTAAATTTATCAAAGAAAATGGAAGTCTAAAATGAGTTTCTTTTGCTGGAACCAGGAGGACCCTGTGCTGACTGTGATCACCCACGTGGGGCTGGGTGTCTCTCTGCTGTGTCTCCTCCTGGCGGTCCTCACCTTCCTCCTGTGCCAATCCATCCAGAACACCAGCATCTCCCTCCACCTGCAGCTCTCACTCTGCCTCTTCCTGGCCCACCTGCTCTTCCTCACAGGCATCAAACAGACCAAGCCCAAGGTAGAAAAACTAACCAAAGTTCATTCTTGTTTATGGAGAGCTTGCCAATGAGGAGAAAGGAGGTGTATGGAGAAGCGATGTGACAGGAAATAATCGGATAGCAAACTTCAGTTATGATTGACTTGTTGATGCCATTTGCAAAATACTTTGTATAGGTCAAGCTCTATGATTTACATAATTTCATTCAATTAGCTGAATTTATTTGGTTTAATGAATATTTATTTAGGGCCAATTCTGAGCCTAGAACTTTGCTAGGAACTAAGAATACACAGTGCCCGTCCTCATCCAATTAAAAAGTAAAGAACTTGTTTTCACAGCAGAAGTAAACACACAGAGATTCAGACCCCATAGGTAAGACAGTTGCCAATGTCAAAAACAGGAAAGGCACCCTGAAGGAATTTGTGTCTGAACTGTGCCCTTAGATTAAGGGAAGAGGTTAGCCATTGGAAGAGAAAAATCACTAGAGAACTGATGAAGGTCTGGATGTGAGCTGGGTCTCAACTTATTTGGAAATCTTATGTAACTCAGTTTTCTTAGAATAACTATTCTCACACTTTCCTGTGCATTAGACTCATCTGGAAGGCTTTTGAAAAAGTGAGCCTTATTTCTAAATTTTATGATCTACTAGGTCCAGCATGGAGTCTGAGAATCTCCATTTATACCAAGTTCCCAGGTCATATTGATGCTGATGGTCCAGGGACCATACTTTGAGAGCCACTAACATGAAATATATACTGTGATTAGGGAAGAAGCAAGAGTTGGTCACTTTTTATACAGCCTTTCAGGGGATTTGGGCATTCTTTGGTATCTCAGACTTTAAAATTGAAATAAACAGAATGTAGAGCAAAGTTCAAGGTTGAAAACTGCTCCAAGTTGGTGCCAATGAAGAAGAAAGTTGAATAGGTTTGAGCGTGAGGAGGGATGGGGAATACACAGCACCTACTCACTGCTTGGATGTGGAGGATGAGGTTGGGGATGTTATCAGGGGTGACACCCAGAATGCAGGTTTGTCCCGTGGAATGGATGGATGATTGTCCTATTCACAGAATACAGTGTAAGGAGCTCTTTGGACTGGATCCCTTTGAGACATATTGAGGTTTCTCTGGTATATCCAAATTGAAGTGGTCAGAGGACAATTCCCTCTATAGACCTAGTGCTCGGGTGAGAATGCACATGGAAATAATTCGCACATCATCTGGAAGTACCGGAAACCACAGGAGAGGATGATAACTCTTGGGAATAAAGATGCAGAATAAGAAGGGGGTTGGGGATGAAATTCTGAAGGATGGGCACAGAAAAAGAAAAGAAAAGATAGAGGTAGCATAGCCAGGGAGGAAGAGCTTTAAGTGTCAAATGACACAATGATTCAAGGCAATAAAACTTGATCAGTTTCTATTGGATAAATCCAAAAGTGACCATTGGTGAATTTGGTGAAAGCTGTTTAAGAGGATTAGGGCAGAAGTCAGTGGGGGTACTGGGGAGGGCTGAGGACTGAATGGGTTGTAGGCAGGAAGAGGGAAAAGGAGAAAGCAGCACTCTTGAAGAGGGAGGAAGAGACCAGAAAGAACCTGGAGCAGAACTTGAGACGAGGGAGGTATTTGCTTTCAATAAAATGAAATAGCCTTGAGAGTACCTAAATGCACTTAAGAAGGTGCCCAGGAGAAGAACTATGACTAACGTCAGATGGGGGATCCGAAGCAAGACTAAGAGGACAGGATAGAGAGTTAAAAAGAGGTTTCTGCTTTGGAGGGTGCTGAGGAAATGTAGAAGAATTTCTACACAGTACTAACACAGTTTAGTTAGGGACCGTAGAAAACTATACAGTAGTTTAGTTCTTAGGCAGTATCTTAATTATAATAAAGAAGGCAGAAAGTGAGACTTACCTGGTAATAGAGTTTTACCAATTGAGTATCATAAAAGAATTAAAAAGGCAGGAGAGTCGAGTACAATCACAGATTGGTTGAAGCAACCTAGGTTCAGGTCTAGGATAGACAGGGAAGGAGATGAACGAAGGAAGGAATAGGCTAGTGTGGCGAAAGCGGAAGGATCAAGGAGCCTGGTGTCTTGGCAAAGTTTAAGAGCAGGGATGGCTGGAGTCATTGTGCTTTTAAAAACCTGGAAGGGTACGTCTAGAAAGAAGAATGCCTGAATTTAATGTCAAGGAGTACAGTGTGGACATAGAAACAGGTGTCCAAAGTGAAATGCAGATCATTGTAGGTAAGGGGTCAAGAAACTTAGAGGCCAAGGTATTGGATATTGAAGTTATCCAGGATGATGGTAGAAACTGGAGAAGCACTCAAATTTTAAAAGCATAACAGGAGTCACTCAGTACTTAGGAAGTGTCAAGGATAAGAACGGGTAAAGGATGACTTAGCTGGACCTGGATGTTTGGAGTCTCTGTAGGAATAACAGACAGCAAATCCCGTTAATGAAAATACAATACCAACCTCACCTTCTGCCTTCAAGATGCACAGCATACATAGAAGGGGCGTCTACTTAAGACAGACGTAAGGAAGCAGCATCTCCAAAGCAGAATCAGAGTTTAGGAAAATCAAGGAGCTGGAGGAGAGTTCAGTAAAGACGTGGAAAGGAATTCACAGGGACCAAGGACAGTTTTGGGGGAAGGGAAGCAATAAGAGTTTGGGTCTGGGCTGAGGAAACATGGCATCGTGTGGGAATGAAAGCACGGGAAATAATAAATGAAACATTTTGAACAATGATCAAGTGTGAAAGGAATGAGATACACAGTGGGGCTAGCTGGCCACTAGTTTTCTGGAATAATTGGTTTTCGTACACCTTTTTAGGTGGGGAAGGAATTAAGTCTTTCTGGAAGAAGATCAGATTCAATTCAGGCTCAGCTAAGGAGGCAGACAATGGGGATTATTTTAGTCCTTAAAACTCTCATACATGGAATAATTTTTGTCCTATGTCAGTATTTTATATTTAAAAAGATAAATTATGAGATTTATCTGTGAGTTTAATGTTTCTAAGTTTATATCTCTCTTCAAATGCAATGCTGTGTTGGGAATAAAATGGCATCCTCGTGCCAATCGAACACTCCGGTGCCTCTCCTCCCCCTCCAGGTGCTGTGCTCCATCATCGCAGGGCTGTTGCACTACCTCTACTTGGCCTCCTTCACCTGGATGCTCCTCGAAGGACTGCACCTCTTCCTTACCCTTAGGAACCTCAAAGTGGCCAACTACACCATCACCAAAAGACTCCAGAAGAGGTTCCTGTATCCTTTTGGCTACGGGATCCCAGTGGTGATTGTGGCTGTGTCTGCAGGGCTCAATCCCCATGGCTATGGCACACCTAGACAGTGAGTGTGATGCTGAACTCATGCTGGGGGGGAAATGTGTGCACACCTGTCTTCCTTGTAAAACCAAGGGAGAAACAACAGGAAACTATCTGTTTTGACAATCATCACTATAATTATTAATACTGACACCCATAATATTAACAGCAGTGATGGCAGCAGCTCTCACTTGCCATTTCCTTTGTCCAGGCTCTGTGCTAAACACTTTGTATATAATATTCCATTTGACACTCAGTACCTGCATTTGAAAAGTAGAGAATAGTCCTGTGTCCCCACGTAACAGGTGAGGACAGTGAGACTCAATGAGGTTGAAGGATTTTTCCAAGGTCATAGAATTAGTTGGGTATAAGATTGGCCCACGTCTGGATGCTAGTCTCACTCAAATAAATTATGTTGCATCTCTAAACCATTGTATTCACAACACAAAGCAACTTACTCATCTTCTTGGGCTTTTCCTCTTCTCATCAATATCAGAAAGTCAGGAGGAAATAGTTTGGTGTTTAAAATGTAGACAGATTGAGTGCTCTGAATTACCACTCAAGTCTATACTATCATACAGTTGGAATCATTAATTTCTGGGGTGTAAAGAGTCTTAGAGTGTTATTAGAATCTAATAACACTCATTCAGCCATCCTCCCACATTTTATACATGAAAAAAATAGCCTGAATAGTGGCTGAAAATGTAATCGTTTTGAAATGCAGAGAAAGAAAAAGCCCTGTCTCCATATAAGCAAAAATTATATAAATTTCAAGAGGTTTGTTACAGTGTCAGGAGGCCAATCAAGAAAGATGCCTCATCTCAAATCCTATCCACCCATAATCATGGTCACAGCATTCAGAATACATGATACTTGGTAAATGTTTTAAAGCTGAAAATTAAATTTTCTGATAAACAAGCATTTTTGTGTTGTTTTTAATCCCAAGTATACTGTTAAATACATAATGTGATGTGACAGTCTTTAGAAGCACTTGAAGTCCTCATCATTACTCTAAGCGTTCTTCCCACTCTGAGATTCTCCTCTAAAGTAGCAAAAATCTGTGGATTCCTATTTCTAACTGAATATGTTGATAAACACACTCCTCTATTCAGTGCTTCTGATTATGTTTGGGATTGTTTGTCTCCATTCTTGCACTCTCTAGCTAATCTATACCTTTGTTCTCTCTCCAGTTCTAATATATTCTGCATCCAGAATTTTCTTAATGTTTTACTGCACTATTCAAATTTTAAAACCAAAAAATGAACTAGGCCAAACTCACATCAAGTCAAACTGCCCATGACAATCTTTCCATGTCCTTCATAACCTGACCTCACTCCACTTACGCCAAAAATTTTCCCACTACGTTACTCCATTCCCGGGCTGCTACCTACCAGACATCATCCAACCACATTACTATTCCTCATGAACCTTGTGTGGCAAATTTAGTTTACCACTGAATGTATCTCATTATTTTTGATGGGAAACATACAGCATAAATTTTAGTATCCCTTAAACATCTTATATTTATCCCGGATAGTACTGAACAGTTGATATCTATTTACTGGTTCTTCTTTTTTCAGCTGCTGGCTCAACCTAAAAGGAGGGCTTATCTGGAGTTTCATAGGTCCAGTCTCTGTGATCATCTTGGTGGGTATATAATATATTTGTTTTCTACTTAAGGTAAGATCGAAATAGGTACCATACAACATGGGAAGCCACTACATTAGCATCATTTAAAATTGAAGCAGATGTTCCAGATACTTGAATCTACAAGTCCTCCTGAGCATTCAGATCTACTAAATGTAAAACAGTGGACTAGAGGTTATTGAAAGATGTATATTAAAATTTCTTATTATGAATGTGAATCCACCAATTTCTCCTGGAAATTATGTCGATTTTGCTGTATTGTTTTTTTCCAGGGTAATATTCACCCTGAGCTAACATCTGTTGCCAATCTTCCTCTTTTTACTTTTTGTCCTCCCCAAAGCCCCAGTGCATGGTTGTACATACTAGTTCTAAGTCCCTCTCGTTCTTCTATGTGAGCCACCACCACAGCACGGCCACTGACAGATGAGTGGGGTGGTTCTGAGACTGGGATACAAATCTGGGCCACTGTGAAGCAATGAGAGCCCTGAACTTTGGCCTCTAATCCTGCCCTTGTTTATTGTATCCCAACTCTGCACTCATGGTAGACTGTATGGTTTATAATTTTGAATTTGACTTCATCTTCAAAAAGGGTTTTAATTCTGTTGAAAACATATGCTTCCAGAGTGGTTCTGAATTTGATACTATCAGGTATCCCAGAGCCACTACTGACCTAGGATAAGTTGTTATGTAAATGGGTCTGTTTGGGCATTCCAAAGTAAAGTGATGATATAAATTTGGACCTCAAACTAGTGTGAGGAGAAATTGGTAACAAAAATCTCAAGAAATGCATTTGAACTTATGCTCAGAGCTCCTGACTAAGAAAATTAGCTTTTATTTGCCTTTTTTCCTGCACTGGTAGGAAGATGTTTTTCTACTAGACCACTTTAGTGAGAGAGTAGCCTTTCAAGGTTCTTGGCTTTATGCGGGTGGGTCTTAGTTCCAACTTGTCACTTCACAAGTCTTTGTCCCCTGCCCCAGCACATGTTGGAATCTCAAGTCCATAGTTAATTGAGACCATCTGTCACATCCATTCTAGGAAAGGGCAGTATCAACCTACACACTTGCAGATCAGGTTTGGAGTTCCATCCTTATTTCTGATCATCAATGATTTTCTTTAATTTCTTTTAACTCCACTATACATCAATTGATGTTTGCTATCTTTTATTCAGCAATTCTAGATGTTTCTTGGATGATCACAAGAAATATCTGGGGAGCACGTTAAATATACAGGTCCCATGGGCCTACCTCAGACTTACTAAATATGAATTTATGAGAATACAATGCAGAAATTTGTGTTTTAGTAAATACCCCAGGTAACTAATGATCAGCTAGTTTTGAGAATACGTAAGAACCCATGGGCTTAGCCAGTAGGTCTCAAAGCATCTTGAATATATCTTACAGCTTTTTACAATAGATTCCTAGCTCCTTTCCATTTTGCCAATATCTATAAGCCTTAAATGTCGATATTTGCTGATGGTATTTCATATCATTCCTACAGATAAATTTTATCTTTTATTTGACAATCCTATGGATTTTGAGAGACAGGCTTTCTTCCCTCAATAAAGAAGTGTCCACGATAAAAAACACAAGGTAAGGAGGGATCAGGCTTTTTTGGAAGGCCCAGGGAGATGAGCTCATTAAATGTTTCCATGAGATTTTTCTCTTGGGGTACACTTGAAGAAGTATATGATGGTCTTCCTTAGTAACCTGAGTATAAAAGTGGCCAAAAAAGAGGATAATATCATGTATTAAGCATTAACTCTTGTGTCCATCTCTGTGCTTGCCAAAAAGTTCTATGAGGTGAGTACTTTTATTCTTGTTTTACACTGATTATTATGAGCCAGACATTATGTTTTGTATGTATTATCTTATTTAACCCTTACTCCAGCACAAGGCGATAAGCACAACTATCAATCTCATCTTTCCAATGACTGGACTAAGGCTGAAAGGGTTAAGTAGCTTGCCTGATATAATACAGCTGAACCTATGTGTCAGACCTGAGATCCAATCTGTCTGATGCCTGAATATGCATCCTTAACCACAACTATCTCTTGCAAGGGATTCTGGAAAACTTGTCCAAAGATGTACCAGTAAGGAGAGGCTAGGCTGTGTTGTAGTAACAAATAGCACCCACATTTCAGTGGCTTAAATCAACAAATGATGAGTTCTTGTTCATACTGTGTGTTCATATGTGGATCAATTAGGGGCTCTGTTCTACAGTGCCCTAGCTCAGTGAGCCAGGAAATGGGGTAGCTACCATCTGGAATGTTGTCCATCACTACAGGAAAGGGTCTCCCTCAGGCAATTAAACACTTTGGCTGAGAAGTGCCACACATCACTTCTGCTCACAGTTCATTGACCACAAGGGACCAGGAAGTAAAATCCTAATAGGACCTCAGAAGGAAGGAAGCAAGATATACTAGATGAATAGGACTAATGACTAAAGCAAAATGTCAGTGAATAGTAGAGGCTAAAGGAATGCCTGCCTGACCTCATCCAATCCTTTTTTGCTATACTACATTGGCTGGTGAGTAATAAGAAAAGCTTTATCTTTTTGTAACAAAAATCCGGGCTGGGCAAATTCATATATTTAAAAGATGAGTATTTACAAATTACTTTTCCTTTAAGTAAAATTTCTTTAACAAATTCCCTTTAATCATAGCTTTCTTGTACATATTTAATTTCTAGACATCATAGTTAATATACATGCTCAGAGAGATTACCTACATGTACTGACTACCAAATTCAACTTAATGTGAAATTAAATTTAAGCAAGTATTATATTTTAATGCAATAATTCTCAATTTTAATGTGCATCAGCATCATCCAGAGAGCTTGTTAGAACACATGTTGCTGAGCCGCAGCCCCAGAGTTTCTGATTCAGTACATCTGGGTGGGAAGCGAGACTGCAGTTCTAATAAGTTCTCGGATGATGCCCATGCTGTTGTTCCAAAATCAAAATTTAAGAGCCACTGCCTTAAAGCTAATATGGAACACAAATCAAAAAATAAATACGTCCAAACTGTAGTTTATGTGCTGAAAATTTTAGCTGTGCTCTCTTCAGTTAAATTAACTACAGAGTAATTCACTCATTGTCTTGTAATCTTATTCTTAACTACATATTTCTCAATTTCATCCAGTCTTGAGAAAAACTCAACCTTTCCAATTGCTTAGTAAAAGAGAATAGGTTTTTTTAATGAAATACTTTAGGTAGAAGGAAAACTGCTGAGATTGAAAGTGAGAGGCAAAGAGAAGAGCGTGTTTCCATCTTGATTTGGCAGGACATTGACATTTAAAGCTACGGCTCAGCTCTTCCTCTTGGGCTGCTCCTGGGGCCTTGGCTTTTTTCTCGTTGAGCCCGTAAAGGAACCATTCAGATCAGTGAGTGCCTATGCTTTTACCATCATCAATGTCCTACAGGGAGTCTACATCTTCGTGATCCATTGTCTCCTCAATCGGCAGGTAATGTTACCATTCTTGTCCTATTCCCAGATCCAACGTACAGTCTGCCTTTGTCATAAGCATTGTCTGACCACTTGGATCATTTGCATTCTGCTTTGTTGTCTTCTTACTGGTACAACTCAGCAACAACCACTCCTTAATCCAAGTATCTGATTTGCTCCTATATCATTCAAAGTTGACTGCAGTGATGTCCGTCACATTACATATTCCATTTCAGTGGAAGCTGATCATGTTCCCCAGTAACACCATTATATTCCCTTGTATCTCTTAACTTCAAAACATCCTTGCATCTACTGTGTCATTCCATTCTGATAACCATTAAGAGAACGGAAAGGCACATATCACTTATATCAAAGGTCGGCAAACACTTCCCGTAAAGAACCAGATAATAATTATGTTTGGCTTTGTGGATCATATGATCTGTGCTGCAATTGCTCAATTCTGCTATTGTAGCCCCAAATCATGCAAGGACATCACTGACAAAATGGGTGTTCTATTTCTGAGTGAGATTATGTTCCAACAGAAATTTAAATTTCCTATCATTCTCATCTTCACAAAATATTCTTCTTTTTATTTTTCAACCATATAAAAATGCAAAAACCATTCTTAAATCACAAGTCCTAAGAAAAATATGAGGCATGCTAGATGTGAGCTGCAGACCATAGGTTGCCAATCACTGATTTATAAAAACCTATGTCCAGGAAACAGTATTTTTATAAAAATTCAAGTAACAAAATCATTCCTTAGTAATATAATGAGTTTGACTCTGCCCTAAGGAGTGAATGTAAGCATTTTATAATGGAGAAAGATGACCAAGGTCATACAGACAACCATTTAATGATATAGCCATTTCATACAATTTCCTTGGCTCCTAACTCCCACTTCAGTGTCTTCCATCAGTAACTAGCCACTTGTGGTAACAAATCTGTTTACTCCTTAATTTCCAGGTTCAAGAAGAATACAAGAAATATTTTATGATTATTAAAAAAATGGGAAGCAGTAGCTATGTGTTATCTGGCTCTACTACCCACAACCAAATGGTAAGAACTTCTTTTCTTGCTTGATGCACTCATCTAAGTCAATGCTTCTTAAAATTTAATGGGCCTACAAAGCCCAGTGTGATGTTTGTGAAAGTGTTGATTCTTATTCAATATGCCTTGGGTGAATCCTGGAAAATCTGCATTTCTAGCAAGCTACCAGATGGTGCTAAAGCTGATGGTGCATGGACCACACTTTGAGTAAAAAGAGTCTCAAACAAGGGCAAAATGGTACAAAAAGCACTGAAAGGAGGGACCGAAATCCTGAATCCAAGCAGGAAATTGTAATTTAGAAGAAATTTGAGCGCCTGCCATGTGGCAGCTACCCTTCAAGGCACTAGGGATGCACATTGAATAAGACAGACATGGCCCTGCCCCCATTGGGCTGACAGTCCTCTGGAGAAACAACAGGTAAATAAGTAAATCATTGCACAGGGAGGTGAATGTTCTGCAGGAAACCACAAGGGACTCAGATGTCAACATTAACAACAACTAATATTTACTGAACATTAATAGTGTATTGACTGTCCTCTTATCGCTTTACGTGCCTTTAATGTTTCATTCAACTCTCACCACAACCACATTGCTATTATTATCACCATTTTACAGAAGAAAAAACAAAGCACAGACATTGTCTGGTTTGACCACGGTCCCTCTGCTGCTAAGTTTGGTGCTGGGATTCAAATCCAGCCCACTGGGCTCCAGAGCCCACATTCCTAACCCCCCGGGTTATACAGACTAGAGAATCAAGGTGTGTGGGTGTGACGGCAGGGAGCTCCTTTATATAGGGTGGTAGGAGAAGGCCTTTCTGAGTGAGAGCAGTTCAGTAATCCAGGTGAGAGATGGTGACGTGGAGCCGGGAGTGAATGACAGGGAAATGGAGAACTGAATGCATCCAAAGTGTATTTGTGAGCCAGAATGAAGAGAATATATTGATGGATTGGGTGTGGGGTGATGGAAAAACAGTAGTTAAGGAGATAGTCTTTCAACAAATATTTATTGAGCACCTATCATGTGCCAAGGCCCAGTTCCAGGGCTTTAGCATGTACTGGCGAAAAACTCAGCTAAAGATCTCTCACCTAAGGAAACTTACATTCTACAGGACAAGACAGTCAACAAACAATAGTTGTAGCATTTAAGTAAACTCTACGTTATGTTGGACGGTAAGTGATTTGGGAAAAAATAAGAAGTGAAGTCCAACAAGGAGAATGAGAAAAAGTGTGAGTAGGGGTGGTCAGGTTCTAAGTTTTTTAAGTGTCATTGGCTATTTGTTGCACAATATTTTCTCTTTCATTAGCTTTATTAAGATTATCTTTTATAGAACTTAGTAGAGTTTTATGGTGAAATCTGAATAAGAGTTAATGGTTTGGGGCTGACCCAGTGGCGCAGTGGTTAAGTGCACACATTCTGCTTTGGTGGCCCGGGGTTCGCAGGTTCGGATCCCGGGTGCAGACATGGCACCACTTGGCAAGCCATGCTGTGGTAGGCGTCCCACATATAAAGTAGAGGAAGATGGGCACGGATGTTAGCTCAGGGCCAGCCTTCCTCCGCAAAAAAGAAAGATTGGCAGATGTTAGCTCAGGGCTAATCTTCCTCAAAAAAAAAAAAAAGAGTTAATGGTTCTATGCCAATGTCAAGTTGGGACCATTGGTGAAGACTAGGTAAAGGGTATATGGCACTTCTCTGTGCTATTATTGCAACTTCTGTAGACTATATATGATTACTTTGAAATAAAAGGTTAACTAAATTAATAGAATTAAATTTATGTTTTTTAAAACAGTTTTTAATTCTTCTATTATATTTTCCAGTTAGTAATTCCTGATGTAGAAGAATGCTAATGGGTTCTTTTCTTTACTGATCTTGTATTTGGGAACATCATTGTACTATCTCATTAATTCTGACAGACTTTTTCATTAATTCCCTTGAGATTTCTATATGCGAATGGCACACAAAATGCACAACTGGTCAGGATGAAAATTCAGCTTGTTTTGTTTTTGTTTATCTCCCGCTGTCCTTTTGAGCTTTATTCAGAAGAGTTACGCTTCGCTGCACTAGTTGGAAACCAGCTCAGGGCTCAACTTTTCTTGCTTGAAATAACCCTGGAGTTACTAAGTCACCAAACCAGTATCAATTCAGTAATTAGAATATCCCGTCCAAGATACTAATCAGAATGCCACACTTACTCTAATACTAAAATCTTCTCTACCTGCCTGCCCCTCGCTCATCTCAAATCTACTTGAGGCTGGAAGCGTGGGGTAGAAAAGGGGGTTTTACAGATCTATATTTTTCTGGCTGGGGTTTTCTCTCATTTCTCCATCAATAACATGTTGGCCAGTTTTTGACTCCACTAGGAACTAACAGATTAGGGAGGAGGGAGTGGTAAAGTGTTATGAAACGTCTTACTTGAACTCATATAGTCATAAACTAACATTCCTGGATTGTTTTAAACAGTACCAGTGCTTAAGGGAACTTTATTTAATATTTTGCCGTTAAGTACAATGTTTTCTCAAGAAAGACGTCTTCTATTCCTATTTTACTAAGGCTTTTTAGTGTAAAAACAGGTGTTGGTTTTTGTTAAACACTTTTCTGCATCTATATAGTTTTCTCCTTGCATTCCTTATTGTGGTGAATTACATTGATAGTTTTTATTCTTGGTATGAAATCCATGTGATTGTAAGGTTTTTTTCCTCTAATTTTAGTACATTTTCGGATTCTGCTAGCTAATATTTTTTTGGATACACACACATATACACACACATGTGTCTGCGTGTGTGAATGTGTGAAATTTGCTTATATTTTTCTTGTACTGTCTTCTGATTTGGCATTCAGGTTGCATAGAAAGAGCTGGGTGGCTTCCCTCTCTTTTCCTTTTTTCTGAAGCAAATAACCTGCAATCAGGATTATATGTTCCTTGAAAATTTAAAGAACTTTCTGGCAAAACTATCTAGGCCTAGTGCTTAAGATGATTTTGATAGCTATTAAAGAAATTGAAATAGCATTTCTCCCTTTCAGTTTTTATTTCTCTGTGTGCCAAGAAAAAGCAGGAGAGGAAGGAGATTTTAGTCAGAAGTAACAGTGTGAATGGCCAAGACACAGATGTGGAAAGAACATTAGGTGTTCAGGAAACATAAGTATTAATAGCTTATAGTGGCGGGAATGCTGGGCACCCAAAGGAGTTGTGGGAGAGTAAGTTGGAAAGGCAGTTTAGAATGAAGGTATGATGGAAATGTTCTCCATGTCATCCATGACATGCCATGAACCCTGCTTAGAACGGCACCTTGCATACAGTAAGTCCCATGTAAATCTTTGTTGAATCATGTATCAAATTAATCTTATTTTAATTTAATTTAAAAGTAATGAGGTTTAGCATATTTTCTTTTTTAACTACCAGTTTAATTTCCTCTCTTTTATTTTACCAGTTCATGCCATGTCTATTTTAAATCATGTTCTTAATTATTTTCCCTGTTGATTATAACATTTCTTAGTATATTAGGTATATTACGGCTATTTCTCTCATTTTGTTTTTCAATCTTGTTTGTGATGACTTTTACTAAAATGATTTGTTAAAGATGACTTGTTAAATTTAGTGTGTTTAGTTTCCTTTCACTTTATCTTTCCATATTCAATACAGCCAGAAAAGTCACCAAGGTTTGATAAGAAGAGAGGAGACACTTCTGTCTGAATCTTTCTTCTACCTGTCCCACGATCAGAACCCACCTGCTGGAGAACAGGAAGAACAAACAGAGCCTGTTTTGTGCTGTTACTCTATTGTCTTCCATTGTAAACAACTCTGACCCATTTCCCAAAGTCCCCTCGCCACCGCCACTTCCAGTTCATTCTTTAGCCTCTTTACTGGTTGTCTACTGTCTTCTGTTTAAGTAGTAGCATCTGAGTAATATTTTTCAAATTTTATCATTGCAACTGATATCCTTTTGGTTACATCATAGCTTTGTGTGCTAACCTGGTGCCTTGATTTGTAAGGGGATCAATGAAAGTCAATACACAAAAGTCTCCGTGTGACCTGAGAAGAGAGTGGGTGCTTTTAAATGACACTTGGTTTAACATCTGAGTGATGGTTGATGAATACATAAGAACTGAGAGCGCTGCCCAGATTGTACATATGGAATGACAAGAAGGCAACATGATGGAACCTTGGGGAACCCTTATCTGTGAAAGGTGAGAAGATAAAGAAGACCCCAACCTATCACTTGTCAACAAGTACCTTTGAGCAAACCATAGTAGCATCTTTGTATTTCAGATCCTTCATCTGTTAAAAAACAAAGTGCTCATAACAGCCCCAGCTTTATGGTGATTTTATAAGAATTAGTTGTGAAAATATATTAAAAGTTATATATTATATATATATATATCTATAAAATGTGTGAACACTATTATTATGTATAAGTATGTCTAAGTGATCAATTTTCATTCAACTGAGTAGGACTTTTAAAAAATATGCTTTCTACAGAAAAATATTATTGGAGAACTGATCCATGTTTGAAACCAGGAAGTCAATGCCCATGAATGCTGTTGGCCCCTCTCGAGAACCAGGCTGTCCTTGAGGACCCTAGGTGCTCATTGGCATTATCTAGGCAAGTTTACACATTTTCAGCTATACACAGAGGACAAGTTGCTATCATTTGATAGAAACTACATCTCTATGTCCCTCCATATAACCATTTTATACTTTAGTAGGCATTAATCTTTGAATCAAATCTTTGTATATATAGTGCCCTTTGGTAGGAGTCAGCCTTAAATTTAGCCACACACACACACACACACACAAATGTTTTAAAGGCAACACATAAGACTTTTGTTAAATCAGTGTAGCATACATTTAAAATTGCATATTCCCCAAAAGAAGTTAGAGAAATAGAAATTAAAATGCACTTAGACATTTTTTCTTGAGACATTAGTTAAATCAAGGCCTCTTTTCCTTCAGAAACACAGAAAAGACACCCAAGAGTAAATTCCACTGCTGTTAAGTTACAAATTGCCAGCCAGAAGAAAGTTACCTCTAAAGAAGAATGCATTTCCTTAGAAAAATTGCTATTTTATTGTATGTCATGATTTCTTTTTTTTTTTTATCTTACCTACACCAATTTTTAAAAAGAGGAAAACTACCCACAACTAAAATATATAACTATGTACTGCGGGGATTTGGGGGACAAAAACAGGAAAAAAAATTAAAAAATGTAAAAAAAATAAAAGGAGGAAAACTTATTTGAAAATGTCCCATCACATAGGCTATGGTTTACAGATATATCTCAATATTTCTCACTATTTTTATCTGAATTATAAAACAATAACTCCTCATAAGAGTGCTGAGGCTTTAGGAAAAGATTTAAAGTGTGATTAGTATGTGTCCATTGGGGTAGGAAATATCCACCGATCCATCCAGTGAGAGTGAGGCCTGACCACCGAAACACAAGTCTCCAAAGGTTGGTATCACTCCTCGTCTTAACATAGCAGGACTGGCCACTAAAATCCACTCAAACTAGAGGTTGGTGGTCCCCAGGCCTCAGAAATCCCCTCCACTCCCTCCTTACATCCATCCCACCACTCCAGTTTCCTGCCAACTGCTGGCACAGGCAACGAATTCTTCCATTCAAACCATGCTGCTCACCCCACAATGCTCTCTGCTTGGGAGCCATGTTCCACTTCCAAGGCACGCTCCTGTGTCCAACTTCTGGTGCTCACCTCAGTCCATTTCCAGTGCACACTTTGTTCACTTCCTGTGAGGCTCCATGTGCACTACTGACGTGCTGGCTTTGAACCCACGGCGAGTTGAGCATGTAGTCCATCTTCAAGTTTCTGGGACAGTCTCTGCCTCAGATAACATTCTGAGCACCGTCATCCCATCCCCTTGCACCGTTGGTCTGAAATCTAGTGCCTTCCTCCTCCACTCTTCCTCAGACTAGGAATGGAGGGTCGAGGGACTTTGTGAAGTTCCTCCAGATTGGGCAACAGCGGGATCCTGGGAATTACGGGGTCACTGGAATGACCCAAAAGTGTATCTCTTTAGGGGGTGGGGAGAGGTGGGAATTTGGTCTCCAGGAGCCCTTCCGACTGGGAATATCTTTGAACTACTCTGGGCTAGTTCTGTGTATCCTGATTCAGTAGATAGTGAGTGTTTTCCCCTCTGCATGTGTAGATGTGTTAGTTCTACGTGTGTTATGTTGCCAGCTTCCTCCTCAGGGCAGCCATGTTGAGTTTCTATCTAGACATTTATGTATAAAGATATTTTGAAACCAGGTATTCTCTCTTTGTATTCTTACAGACAAAATTCCTCTATCAAATATTTGCATACAAATTATAGTAACTGTTTTTATCCACCCCGTTCCTCAGGCAAAAAATATTAGGAGTCATCTTTGACTCCTTCCTTTCTCCTTCGCTTCACATCCAATCCATCAGCAAACCGCGACAACGTTTCCTAAACACACACTCTGAATTAGAATTGTTCTCCTGGATCATGTCATGAGCCTTGTGCTTCCTCTTTTGCTTCTGGCTCATTCGCCATTCGGCACCCAGACTGCAGTGTAAGACAGATCCACACTCTCCCGTGGAATCCTAAAACCCAGATCCTGGAGGAAGATTGCCAGGGGCCAGCTGTGTGACCTTGGATAATTATAACGCTCCTGAGTTTCCTCATCAGTAAAATAGGAGTTAATAGTGTTTGCTTCATAGGGTTGTTGTGGGAACTGGAGAATGAATATGTGTCAGATACTTAGAACGTGCCTGGCACATGATAAAGCAACACATAAATTGTAACTACAATTATAATCAAAGTTATTATTGTCATGACTCTTTAAGTTGAATCACATGAAATTGACACTATACAAAATTGCCACTATTTTGACCTACAAAAAGGGCAGCTATAGATGATTCAACCTAATAAAGGGCCTACATGATCTGCCTTCAGGCCACGTCTCCAAACTCATTTCCTTCAACTAGCCACTTCACTCACTGCGCTCAGTTACCTGGACACACATGTGTTGCTCCGCCTTGAAGATTTTGCACTTGCTGGGGTTTTTTCCTGGAATTTTCCCCAATGATACTGACTTAAGACAGCCCCTCAGTTCTCTTAGGTTTCTTACAAATATTACTGCATTAGAAGAAACATTGCTTATTCCTGTACGTAAAATAGTTATTCTCCTCCCACTCAGGGATTCTTGTGCCCATCACTCTGGTTTATTTTTCTCAGAATTTCATTCACGCACTGAACAAATATGTTTTGAGCCCTTCTTATGGACCAGATGATGTTCAAAGCACTTAGAATGTATCACCGAAGCAAATCATGCAAGAACTCCTGCCCTTGTGGGTCAAGACAGACAATAACAATAAAAATAATTTATTTAAAGTAAAAGATATAGTGTGTTAGAATATGTAAAAATGCTACGAATAAAGGATAAGGTGGTTGGAAAAGTGTCTGCAACATCATATAGAGTAGTTGGGTAGGGGCTCCTCATAGAACAAAGATCTAAAGAAGGTAAAGGTGCAGATATCTAGAGAAAGAGAGTTTGGGGAAGAGACAACAGCACATGCAAATGCCCTGCAGGAGGTGTGTGCCTGGCTTGTGTAAGGAACAATAAGGAGGCCAGAGCAGAGTGTATAAGGGAGACAGTGTTAAAAGAGTGAGGCAGAGAGATGGGGTGGGAGGAGGGAAGCAGATGGTGGAGGGCCATGTAGGCCATTGTAATGGCACCAGCTTTTACTCTAAGCAAAAGGAGGAACCAACGCAGAGTTTTGAGCACAGAAGTCACATGATCTGGCTTCATGTTTATAAGGAGCACTTGGGTTGCCATGTTGAGAACAGAATATAGAGGGAGAAGGGTGGAAGCAGACAGACCAGTTGAGCAGGTGCAGGAATTTACATGGGATAATGGCGGCTTGGACCAAGGAGTTAACATCAGATATGGTGAAAATGGTCAGATTCTGGAAATATTTTGAAGATGGTTCTGAGAGTATTTCCTAGATACGAGATGAGAAAACCATTTATTGGCTTACTTGCTTATCATGCTTTTTTCCTTACCAAGATATTGGCTCCATGAGAGCAGGGGTTTTGTTTAGCTCACTGTTATCTTCCCATCACATGTGGGGCTCAGTCAATATTTGTTGAATGGATGACTAGTTTAACTATCTCTTTCCTGAACTAAACTTTGAAATGTTGATCAGGAATGGTGTTTCATTCATCCTTGCACCTCCAGCACCTGGGACAATATCTAGCGCTTAGGCACTGCTCAGCCAACTGCACTGGCCTCATCTCATGCTGTGTCCCACCACCATCCCCATCTCTATGGTAGCCACAGTGGAATCTTTCAATTTCTTGAACAGACGGTATTACTTCCTGCCACTAGGACATGCTGTCCCATCTGCCTAGAAAGCTACTTCCTGGCTTTACAAAACTAACTCTTGCTCATAATTTAGGTATCAGTGCACACAGCATTTCCTCCTGGAAGCCCTCTCCATCCCCTCCCCAGGCTAACTCATTGTTTTTCCATTGTTATACTCATGAGGCTTGTGAATATTTGTTCACTGTCTTTCTCTCATACCAGATGTTCAACTACAAGAAGGCAGAGACCCTGTCTTTTTCACTAATAAACGCCAACCACATTGTCTGGCTCATAATAGGCACTTAATATTTATTAAATAAATGACAAAACTTAATCAAGCCAGATTACATAGTCTAAGACTGGGTGAGCGAAGATACTATTAGAAAAAAATAAGATAAAGAGGATTGCCTTGCAATTTACAAAGGACTTTCTCAAACATTGTTTCACTTAGTCCCTTTAGAACTCTTTTCAGGGTGTTTTTACTACTGACTCTGAAGGAGTAACTGACTTGCCCAGGATCACATCACATTAAAGGATACAACTAGGATTAAAACATTTTTTGAGTGTGAATCTCATGTGATATTTTGTTTTCCCTTCACAATATAATCTTTCCTCTCAAGAAAGTGATTAAACAATGTAGATCCACAGAAATCTAGTCTTCAAGAGACACTTTGCCTCTGCCCATAGTCTCAATCTCAGTAACCATATAATGCATTTTGTGAACTGTACACTCTCCGATAATAAAAACTATTGTTGCAAGAAGGAATTTTGGATTCACACTTTCTGAGTTTTCAAGTCCATGCTTAGAGCTCTGGGAACAACAAAAAGAGAAGGGTGAAGAAATACTCCAGAGTGAAGAAAAATTGATGCATAGGTAACTTTACTGACCACCCTCAAATTTCTCTTTTTATTTATGGTCTGTGTAATGTAAATGCTTGAGGGTAGCTCACTGCTGTCTTGAAGCAAGTGGTAAACACTGAATTAACATTTGCTTGAGGAATGAAAAGGGCCTGAAATAAATCAGCTCTTTACACACCAGAGGTCAGCCCCATACCAGGCAAATGGCATCATTAGCCAACTTTGATACATAATGTTTTTATTTGCTCATAACCATTGACTCAAGGCTCCCTTTTATTTCACACATTCTAAGTAAACAAGAATTGTGGTGTAACTCATTGGGGAATGATCCCACAGCCTCTCTAAAATGGACAACAACAGCTTTCGGCCCACTGATTGCTGGTTCCAGCAGGGCCCATCACTATACTTGTCTCTAAAGAATTAACTGTCAATTTGTTATCCCTATGAACAGCAATTTTATGTGGAACTTATTTTGATCAGTGTCATACAAAAGTAGACACACTAAATTTCTCTGATGATGTGGATAGTAACATTGATGGAGAAGAAGATAAGTAAAAATTCACTCTGTTGTTTATCAAGTGTATCTGGGTAAAGGGTACCTTGGAATCATAGGACTTTAGAACTCAAAAAGACTTTCCAACTCTTCATATCACAGGTGAAGAAACAGGTCTAAAATGGAAAGGATATTTGACCAACATTAATTTCTGAGACTAGAGTGAGATCCTCTCATTCTAAGTTGGCCAAATTGTCATAACATCTCTAGCATCAAGTAGCCAAGAGAGGGAAGTCTGTTGATTTCTGGGTAAAAATTATTCCTTTTCACATTTTTACTTTCTCTTAGACATCTGCTCTGTCCTAATAAGGAATAGATCTGGTGTTTATACTACACTGAAGAAGAGGAAAATGCTACTGGCAAACATTACTGTGATTCAGTCTGGCACTGGGTAGCCCAGCCATTAAAAAATGAGAATAGAAAGAAAAATAGGTAAATAATATTAGAGAAGAAGAGAAAACCTATTATTTTAGTGGGAAATAACTTATAAAGTATAGAACTAGTAAATAAGTTGAGTAATGTGAAAGGATACTAGATACCTATATGAAAAATCAAAATACCTTGACATGACTAGTTTAAAAATGTAAATAATTCTTTTATTCATAAAAGCAATGAATTTTTAAAAATATGCAGTAAAAATAACTGGAGCTATGTAATAATTATATGAATAAGATTATAAAGATATACCAAAAGATATGAAAGCTCTGATTAAATGGAGAGATATATTAAATTAATGTATGAAAAGAAAAAGTTTCAAAGATATCAGTTTTTAAAACATTATTCAGATTCAATGTACTTAAAATCAAATTTTAAATTGATGCAGTAATTGTTTTATAGACAATAAGATATCCATTTGCAAAATAAAACACCGGATCATCAACTAGTATTAGTCAAAAACAAAAACACTCCAAATTTATTACAGTGCTAAAATTGAAAGTAAAAATCCCCAGTGTATAACAGTGGTTGATGACATTGTGGGAGAATATCCATATTCTTAAAATTAGTAAAGGTATTCTTAGTATACATGATTAAAGACGTCTGGTTGAAAAGAGGAAGAAGAGAAAGAAAAGGCAAGATGATGTGGTCTCAAATTTTCTGTTAGAAACTAAATCTTGAGAGGAATATTTCTGTCTACAATATTGGATAAAGAAATGGAAATCTGCAGTAATTGCACAAAGAATGAAAGGACATATTTAAGTAATAGCATACAGCATCTCAGTTAGTTTCCACTGTGTAACAAACCATCCTAAAATTTAGTGGCTCAAAATAAGAATAATTTATTTTTCTCAAAATTCTGTGGGTCATCTGGACTGTTCTATGATCTGGGACTACTGGTGACCTGGCTGGGATCGGATGGTCCAGGATGGGCTTACTCACACATCTGACTGTTGACTTCAAGTCACCTGGAGGGATGGAGACGTGCAGTCTGTGTAGATTCAGTCACATATGGGGGGTCACAGGTTTTCCAAGAGCAGACAGAAAAGGACAAGTACCAGTGAGCAAGTGTTTTTCAAGTCTTTGCTTATGTCATTTGCTAATGTCTCATTGGCCAAAGCAAGTTAAAAAACCAACCCACACAGAGTCAAAATGGGATTGTACTATCAAAAGACACAGATGGAAGGACAAGACTAACGTGTGGTAATTTTTACAATCAACCACACATAATTTTAGAGGAAAACTAATCTGAGATATTTATTCATATTTCTGTATTTGCACACTTAAATGCCTTTGCATGGTACGATGATTACCATACAAAGCCAAAAGAAATGTAAAGCAATAAATTAATTGGAGATGTAAGGCACATTTAGTTCATACTTAAAATATGCCTGCAGAAATGGGGTAGTTTATTTTTCAGGTGTATGAAATTCTTGGGAGCCTTATGAAAATAGTACATTTTTATTATTTTCCCCCCAGATGTGTTATATTCCTTAACACTTTTGATGTGTTTCAATCTGGCTGTAGGAAGATAATGTAGTACTTAGGAACAAAGATGCAGCCTAACAGCCCTGCACTGGAGGCCAAGATGGAGAAGATCTCCACGGCCACCATGGTCTTGCCCTCGGTGCTGCGGTAGATGGGGTGGAAGGTGACCCAGACACTGCAGAACACCAGCATGCTGAACGTCAGGAACTTGGCTCCATTGAAGGTGTCAGGCAGGTTGCAGGCAAGGTAAGCCAAGGAGAAGCTGCCCAGGGCCAAGGAGCCCAGGCATCCCAGGACACAGTAGAAGGCGGTGACCGAGCCCTTGTTGCACATGATGATGATGTGGCCTTGTTCAGAGTGTGCATCTATGTCAATGAAGGGAGGAGAGGTCTGCAGCCAGACTCCACAGAGACTCAGTTGGATAAAGGAGCAGATAGGAATGATGAAGTTAGGTGCCCCTGACACCAACCACTGCCTCATCCTTCTCCCTGGAGCAGTGACCTTGGAGCCACAAGCACAGTAAGAGTGTTGGCCAAGACAGCAGAAAGAGCCACAGTAGAAACAACTCCAAATGCGATTTGTTGAGGAATGCAGGTGACGGAACTGGGATGACCGATGAAGAGTAAGGAGCAGAGGAAGCACAGGGTGAGAGAGACGAGCAGGATGTAGCTGAGAGTCCTATTATTGGCCTTGACTATGGGAGTGTCTAGGTGCTTCGCAAAGACCCCCAGGACCACAGCTGTGAGGCCAGAGAAAGAGAGAGCTGTGCAGGCCAGGGCCGTCCCCAAGGGGTCATCATAGCCAGAAAGGTCACAGCTTTTTGGAGGCAGCGGTCTCGCTCTCTGTTGGCATACTGATGATCCGGACACCTGACACACTGATCCATGTCTGGGGAGATGTGCAAAGTGGCATCCGTCCAGGTTCAGTAATTCTGTCATTCACAGGCCCCCAAGGAGGGGCAGTGGACAAGTTTACCCAAATTGTCCTCCTTTGTTGTTCTGCAGGGAATGACTCTCAGTTAATCCTGCCCATCTTCTTTACAGTAACTATCATGGTGGAAGGAGGAGGACAAACTAGCAGGAGGAGGAGGAGGACGGTACCCATAACATCTAAACCCTTTACTGAGGGCTTCCCAAGTGCCAGGTTCTGAGCTACGTGTTCTATGTAGCTGGTTTCATTTCATCTACATGATCTCCCTCAAGGCATGTGTGCATACATTATTATTATTTTACAGAAGAGGAAAGGAGCACAACATTTTTAATACAATTTGTACCCATTATGAGTCAGAAAGGGATGAAGCCAGGTTTGAATCTGGGCAGTCCGACTCCAGACACAAGACACCCAGCCATTTCCCATCCGTCACTCCAGGCAGAGACACTCTGCTCACAGGGCTCTTTCCCTCAGGAGCTCCTGGTGGGACACAGCCTCTGCTGTATCATCTATGAGAAGGTCAGCATAGATCACAAGTAGTGATGCCAGGAAGTTTCAGTACGTAACGCACCATGTAACGATGTTTCAGTCAATAGATGGCATATACGATGGTGGTTCCACAAGGTTATAATGGTTCTGAAAAATTCTTATCAGCTAGCGACACTGGAGCCATGGGAATGTTGTACCAAGAGAAAAGGAAGCTGCAGGAGAAGAAAGGAAGAAGAACCTCCAAGAAAATTCACAGCGAAGGGTTTAGCAGAAGTTTTTGCAGACCTCAATAAGCTCCTTAAAAAGTTTGAAAACACGGACCCAACACTGAAAAGTTTTTATTAATAGAGAGGAATGTTGATGACGTGTTACAAGCAAAGATAGGATACAAAAAAGAAACAAACCACCGTGGACATATTTCTGAAAAGAGTGACACCTCTTCAAGAAGTCTCAGGCAGGTCCTTCAGGAGGAATTCCAGAAGAAGCATTGTTATCATAGGAGATGACGGCTCCGTGTGTGTTATTGCCCCTGACGACCTTTCAGTGTGACAAGACGTGGAGGTGAAAGACAGTGATATTGATGACCCCGACCCTGTGTAGGTCTCAGCTAACGTGTGTGCTTGTGTCTTAATTTTTAACAGAAAAGTTTAAAAAGCAAAAACAAATTAAATTTTAAAAATAGAAAAAAGCTGATAGAATAAGGATATAAAGAAGGAAAGTATTTTTGTACAGCTGTTACAATTTGTGTTTTTTTATCTGTGTTATTACAAGAGTCAAAAAGTTTTTAAAAATGGAAAAGTTCATAAAGTAAAAAATTACCATCATCTAAGGTTAATTTATTATTGAAGAAAGAAAAGTGTTTTCTTTATGAATTTAGTGTAGCCTAAGTGTACAGTGTGTGTAAAATCTACAGTAGTTACAGCAATGTCCCAGGCCTTCATATTCACTCATTCCTTACTCACTGACTCACCCACAGCAACTCCCAGTCTTGCAAGCTCCAGCCACAGTAAGTGCCCTACGCAGATGTACCACTTTTTAATCTTTTACACTGTATTTTTAACTGTACCTTTTCTGTGTTTAGATATGTCTAGATGCACAAATACTTAACCTTGTGATATAATTGCCTACAGTATTCAGTGGAGTAACCTGCTGTACAGGTTTGTAGCCTAGGAGCCCATGCTACACCACACAGCCTAGGTGTGCAGTAGGCTATACCATCTCAATGATGTTCCCACAATGACAAAATCACCTGACGACGCATTTCTCAGAACATAGCTCCGTCATTAAATGACACAGGACTGGACTTTGTAATTCAGTGCAGATCCCTTTCAGGTTCTCAGTCTTGGCTTTTCCTGTAGCTGTTCACTTCTCCCTTCATTTGTGTCATCAGCCCACTCGGTCTCAAAAGGAGACATAAATTCAGGGGTTTGCGTTCCATTCCTATTCGGGAAATTGGAGATATTTTTAAATGTACCTCAGGTGTACCTGCGGCTAAGATCTCTGGCCCTCAGCTCAAAACCTTCTGAAGACCAGGAAACAATAAAGTTGAGTGCATGGGGCTCAGAGACTGACAATTTAATTTTTAATCTTTTTGGCTCTACTTATTATTAGTGTGACATGGGGCAAGTTCTTAGTATCTCTGAGACTCAGTATTGTCATCTGACTTGATTCCTAGTTGATACAACTCCACTGAGAAAGGATGAAACAGATCATGGATGCTCTCTATGTGATCCCTATGTGATGGATCCATTTGTGATAAAGTAAGGGCAAAATCAATTTTAGATATTATCTTTAATAATAACAAGGCTGATCCTTATGTTACTTGAATTAAATATCCTGTAACCTGAAATTACAGTTTCCTTGCATATCTGACAGGACATTTTATTTTTATCCTTATGCAAATAGCTACTTAGTGTATGGAGAGAAGCAGCTAGTCTCATTTATTTCAGATCCACCAGAGCCTATACCTTGTTGGCACAGAGGGGGCACTAAAAAACAAACAAAAAAATAAGTTAAATGCTGGAGAGACCCTTCAGCTGTTCAGAGAACAAAGGATAAGCAATATGGCTTCTACACCCTGGACCATTCACGCCTGTGTTTCATCTCTTTTTTAGGAACATGCCACAAGACTGGAGACAAGATAAAATAACACTGTTTGTACCTAGTCATAGACTTTCTATGGGACCTATTATTTTCCATTTAATTACATGCATAACATTCCACTATTGAAAAACCATTGCAGAGATTTTCGTGTTAAAAATATGAAGCAGAGGTGGAAGATCCAAGATGGCACCATGAGTAGTCCTCTTTGTCTCTCCCTCTTCGAGTCTACAATTATTTGGACACTCATCGCTTACCAAAGGATATCCAGATAGCATCTCAGGACGTCTGAGAGACCCACGCGACTATACATCAGAAGGCGGATGGACTTCCCTCCAGGAGGAAGGGGAGATAGGTGAAAACTCTCCAACCCCCACCGAACAGCCTAGTACCTGCAAGCGGCTTTCTTCCAATGGACGACCCCAGAAGATCAACACACACCTAGGGCAGGAGCGAGCACACACCAGAGGAGCGACGATGGAAACAGGTGACCAGAACCCTACCTAAACCCCCCGCAATTACTCCTAAACGCAGTAGGAAACTCTAGAGTTACACACTTGAGCCTGCGGGGAGAGTCTCGCCCCGCCATTGGCGGGGAGATCCCACCTGGTGTCCACGGCACCCAGAGGGTCCCAGAGAGAATCACAGAGGGTGTGGCGGCCCCCCCGGCTGCCACTGCCTGCACAGCCGGGCAAGGGATTGCCGGAGATCTCAGAGAGGACTGGGGCTGGGTGAAGCTCCAGAGGCCGGCTCCTTGCCCCAGAGGGGAAGCTCCAGAGTTCCGCCCGGGCAGCAGACAAAACTCTCTGTCTGCCATTAGCAGAGGGGCCATGCCCAGCATTCACAACTCTGGGAAAGTCTCAGAGAGAATCCCAGAGGGCGAGGCGACCTCCAGCTGCCGTTGCCCGCCAGCAGGGCAAGGGATTGCTGGAGATCCTGGAGAGGACTGGGGCTGGGTGGAGCTCCAGAGGCCGGCTCTGCACCCCGGAGGGGAAGCTCCAGAGTTCCACCTGGGCAGCAGACAAAACTCTCTGTCTGCCATTAGCAGAAGGCCCACACCCAGCATCCACAACACCGGGAGGGTCCCGGAGAGGAGAATATCAGGCAGGGCAGCAGCTGACCAGCTACCACTGAAATCAGGATCTCTGGCTATCCCCCAGTCAGGGCAAAGGGCTCCCCGAGTTCCTGGGGAACAGGACTGGGGCTGGGTGGAGTTCCAGTGACCCGGCTCCGTAGCCTAGGGGGAAACCCCACAGGCTCACAGCAGCCTCAGTGAAAGCCTCTGCACAGCACTAGTAGAGAGCACCCATCCGGCAGCCACTAGGCTGGTAGACCCCGGGACAAAAGTAGCATAGCTAGGTGAGCTAACCACAGACTGTAGAAGATGCCAATAGCTCTGCTGCGACCCACAGTGGACAAGAGAGATTTTGTGGGTGCCGACAGTGCCGGAGTGGCAAATATAAGTGATCCTACCCCTGGCCGCTGGAAAAGCCCATAACACCGTTGCTGACCCCAAGGAGGGAGCACGTCTAGGTGGGCTGCAACAGTAGGCACCAGCAGCCTGACGGCCCCCACGGCAGAAGAGGGAATCCAAAGGACCACTGTGACTACGAGGAGGGGCCCAGGCCCAGTTAGCAACTGTGGATAGGGTTCCTGGTTGGTGCAGTATAAACAGCTGCTCCCCCACCACACCAGCAGAAACAAGTGGAAGGAGCAACTAATCTCTATCTATATGCGGAGGCACAAATCTGCAACATCAAGAAATATGAAAAAATACATTAAATCTCCAGAACAGAAGGAAAACAACAAACACACAGACAACAATCCCAAAGAAAATGAAATATATAACCTAAATGATGATGACTTCAAAACAGCCATCATTAAAATACTCAATGAGTTAAGAGAGAATTCAGATAGACAATTCAATGACTTCAGGAGCTATGTCACAAAAGAGTTTGATACGATAAAGAAGAACCAAACAGAAATATTGGAAATGAAGAACACAATAGAGGAGATTAAGAAAAATCTAGATGCTCTGAACAGTAGGGCCGATAATATGGAGGAAAGAATTAGCAATTTGGAAGATGGGAATATAGAAATGCTGCAGGCAGAGGAGGAGAGAGAAGTAAGACTAAAAAGAAAAGAAACTCTCCGAGAATTATCAGACACAATTAGGAGATGCAACATAAGGATTATAGGTATACCAGAGGGAGAAGAGAAGGAGAAAGGGGCAGAAAGCCTATTCAAAGAAATAATGGCTGGGAACTTCCCAAATCTGGTGAGAGAGATGGATCTTCAGGTGACAGAAGCCAATAGATCTCCTAACTTTATCAATGCAAGAAGACCAACCCCACGGCATATAGTAGTGAAACTAGCAAAAGTCAACGACAAGGAGAAAATACTAAGGACAGCCAGGCAAAAGAAACTAACCTATAAAGGAACCCCCATCAGGCTATCAGCAGATTTCTCAGCAGAAACTTTACAGGCTAGAAGAGAGTGGAATGATATATTCAAAAATCTGAAGGACAAAAACCTGCAGCCGAGAATTCTCTACCCAGCGAAAATATCCTTCAAATATGATGGAGAAACAAAAACTTTCCCAGATAAACAAAAATTAAGGGAGTTCATTGCCACAAAACCTCCTCTTCAGGAAATCTTCAGGAAAACCCCCATTCCTGAAAAAACAAAAAAAGGAAAGGGGCTACAAAACCAAGAGCAGAGGAGATAAGTAGAAGGACAACAACAGAGAGTAGCAGCTCTTCATCAGAACAGATTAAACCATGGGACGAGAAACAAAGGAAATTGAAGAAAACCAGAAAACAAGACATAAAATGGTAGTGGTAGGCCCCCACATCTCAATAATCACTCTAAATGTAAATGGATTGAACTCCCCAATCAAGAGACACAGAGTGGCAGGATGGATCAAAGAACAGGACCCAACAATATGCTGCCTCCAGGAAACACACCTCAGCCCCAAAGACAAACACAGACTCAGAGTGAAGGGATGGAGAACAATACTCTAAGCTAATAATGAACAAAAGAAAGCAGGTGTCGCTATACTAATATCAGACAAGGTAGACTTCAAAGCAAAACAGATAAAGAAAGACAAAGAGGGACAATACATAACGATAAAAGGGACTCTCCACCAAGAAGACATAACACTTATAAATATATACGCACCCAACACAGGAGCACCAAAATTTGTAAAGCAACTCTTAACAGAACTAAAAGAAGACATCAACAACAATGCAATAATAGTAGGGGACCTCAACACACCATTAACACCAATGGACAGAACATCCAGACAGAAAATCAACAAGGAAATAATAGAATTAAATGAAAAATTAGACCAGATGGACTTAATAGATATATATAGAACACTTCATCCAAAAACAGTAGGTTACACATTCTTCTCAAGTGCACATGGAACATTCTCAAGGATTGACCATATTTTTGAAAACAAAGAAAACATCAACAAATACAAGAGAGTTAAAATAATATCAAGCATCTTTTCTGATCATAATGCTGTGAAACTAGAAATCAACTACAAGAAAAAAGCAGAGAAAGGTGCAAAAATGTGGAGACTAAACAACACGCTTCTGAACAATGGATTATTGAAGAAATTAAAGAAGAAATCAAATATTATCTGGAGACAAATGAAAATGAGAACACGACATACCAAATCATTTGGGATGCAGCAAAAGCAGTCCTAAGAGGGAAATTCATTGCAGTACAGGCTCACCTCACTAAACAAGAAAAAGCTCACATAAGCAACCTCAAACAACACCTAACAGAAGTAGAAAAAGAAGAACAAACAAAGCCCAGAGTCAGTAGAAGGAGGGAAATAATAAAAATAAGAGCAGAAATAAACGATATTGAAACAAAAAAGACAGTAGAAAGGATCAATGAAACAAAGAGTTGGTTCTTCGAAAAAATTAACAAAATCGACAAACCTTTAGCCAGACTCACCAAGAAAAGAAGAGAGAAATCTCAAATAAATAAAATTAGGAATGAGAGAGGAGAAATCACAACAGATACCAATGAAATTCAAGGGATCATAAGAGAATACTATGAAAAACTATATGCCAACAAATTGAACAACCTGGAAGAAATGGACAACTTCCTAGACTCCTACAACCTCCCCAAACTGAATCAGGAAGAAATGGAGAATCTGAATAGGCCAATCACAAGTAAGGAAATAGAAACAGTAATCAAAAACCTCCCCAAAAACAAGAGTCCAGGACCAGACGGCTTCTCTGGAGAATTCTACCAAACATTCAAAGAAGACTTAATACCTATTCTTCTCAAACTATTCCAGAAAATTGAGGAAGATGGAGTACTCCCTAACACATTCTATGAAGCCAACATCACTCTGATCCCCAACCCTGACAAGGACAACACAAAGAAGGAGAACTACAGGCCGATATCACTGATGAACATAGATGCAAAAATCCTCAACAAAATTCTGGCAAACCGAATACAGCAATACATCAAAAAGATTATACACCATGATCAAGTGGGATTCATACCAGGGACACACGGATGGTTCAACATCCGCAAGTCAATCAACGTGATACACTACATCAACAAAATGAAAAACAAAAACCACATGATCATCTCAATAGATGCAGAGAAAGCATTTGACAAGATCCAACACCCATTTATGATAAAAATCCTCAATAAAATGGGTACAGAAGGAAAGTACCTCAACATAATAAAGGCCATATATGAGAAACCCACAGCCAACATCATACTCAATGGACAAAAACTGAAAGCCATCCCTCCGAGGACAGGAACAAGACAAGGGTGCCCACTTTCACCACTCCTATTCAACATAGTACTGGAGGTGTTGGCCAGAGCAATTTGGCAGGAAAAAGAAATAAAAGGAATCCAAATATGTAACGAAGAAGTAAAACTCTTGCTGTTTGCAGACGACATGATCTTATATATAGAAAACCCCAAAGAATCCATAGAAAAACTATTAGAAATAATCAACTACAGCAAAGTAGCAGGGTATAAAATCAACATACATAAATCAGTAGCATTTCTATACACTAACAATGAACTAACAGAAAAAGAACTCAAGAACTCAATACCATTCACAATCGCAATGAAAATAATAAAATACCTTGGGATAAACTTAACCAAGGAAGTGAAGAATCTATACAATGAAAACTACAAGACTTTCTTGAAAGAAATTGACGACGACATAAAGAGATGGAAAGACATTCCATGCACATGGATTGGAAGAATATACATAGTTAAAATGTCCATACTACCTAAAGCAATCTACAGATTCAATGCTATCCCAATCAGAATCCCAAGAACATTCTTCACAGAAATTGAACAAAGAATCCTAAAATTCATATGGGGCAACAAAAGAGCACGAATTGCTAAAGCAATCCTGAGCAAGAAAAACAAAGCTGGCGGAATCACAATCCCCGATTTCAAAACATACTACAAAGCTACAGTGATCAAAACAGCATGGTACTGGTACAAAAACAGGTCCACAGATCAATGGAACAGAATTGAAAGCCCAGAGATAAAACCACACATCTATGGACAGCTAATCTTCGACAAAGGAGCAGAGGGCCTACAATGGAGAAAAGAAAGTCTCTTCAACAAATGGTGCTGGGAAAACTGGACAGCCACATGCAAAAGATTGAAAATTGACCATTCTTTTTCACCACACACCAAAAGAAACTCAAAATGGATCAAAGACCTAAAGATTAGGCCGGAAACAATAAGTCTTCTAGAAGAGAATATAGGCAGTACACTCTTTGACATCAGTTTCAAAAGAATCTTTTCGGACACTATAACTCCTCAGTTGAAGGAAACAATAGACAGAATAAACAAATGGGACTTCATCAGACTAAAGAGCTTCTTCAAGGCAAGGGAAAACAGGATTGAAACAAAAAAACAGCTCACTAATTGGGAAAAAATATTTACAAGCCACTTATCTGACAAAGGGTTAATCCCCATAATATACAAAGAACTCACACGGCTTAACAACAAAAAGACAAACAACCTGATCAAAAAAAGGGCAGAGGACATGAACAGACATTTCTCAAAAGAAGATATAAAGATGGCCAATAGACACATGAAAAGATGTTCATCATCGCTAATCATCAGGGAAATGCAAATCAAAACTACACTAAGATATCACCTTATACCCGTTAGATTGGCAAAAACATCCAAAACCAAGAGTGACAAATGTTGCAGAGGTTGTGGAGAAAAAGGAACCCTCATACACTGTTGGTGGGAATGCAAACTGGTACAGCCACTAAAGAAAACAGTATGGAGATTTCTCAAAAAGTTAAAAATAGAAATACCCTATGACCCAGCCATCCCATTACTGGGTATCTATCCTAAGAACCTGAAATCAGAGATCCCAAGAGCCCCTTGCACCCCTATGTTCATCGCAGCATTATTTACAATAGCCAAGACGTGGAACCAACCTACATGCCCAGAAACTGATGATTGGATAAAGAAGATATGGTATATATACATAATGGAATACTACTCAGCCATAAAAAAAGACAAAATTGGCCCATTCGCAGCAACACGGATGGACCTCGAGGGTATTATGTTAAGCGAAATAAGCCAGTCAGAGAAAGACGGACTCTATATGACTCCACTCATAGGTGGAAGTTAACATATTGACAATGACATCTGATCAGTGGTTACCAGGGAAAAGGGGGGGTGGGGGGGAGGGCACAAAGCGGGAAGAGGTGTACCCACAACATGACTAACAATAATGTACAACTGAAATCTCACAAGGTTGTAATCTATCATAACATTAATAAAAAAAATATGAAGCAGAAAGAGAAAGGGAGATAAATCTTATTGCACGGGCTTAGACACACTTTCAGATCTGAAGCCATCCCATGTTCCAGGGCCCTAAGACAAGGATGGCTTGGTCCGCCCTGCCACATATTCCATAAAAGATCACTAAATTTTTGGTATGATATGGAATTACTTAACACACTATCCCAATAACGATTGAAATTCTTGTTGAAAACAATGACAAAAGTTTTATTAAGTTCCAAATTTCCCTTAGGGGACACACAAGTCCTGGAGATGGGTTTTATTCTCCCCTTGGCAATAAGGAACACAAGGAGAGAATGCATGATATTTACACACACTCCACATATAAGGGATGAAAGATTCGGGACTCAGACACTGATCCCTTTATCTGTGCACCAGGGCTCTGTGTTCGCCACCACAGCTGATGAATGGTTCTCTTTTCAAACCTACTTTGGCCTCAGACATAAAATTGAGGTCAAAGAATTGATTTCTCCTCTGCGGGTTAGGGAGCTTCCCTGTGAATATGAGAGTGAGCCACTGGTTATAGGGGACACCATGGCACAGAAATTGTGGTTTATAGGGTTTTCTATGAATAGTCATGCATTTCACAATTCAGTTTGCAAATCTGAGATTTAAAATATTTGCTATAGAAGATGAAAATTTCACGTGTATTAAATATTAAATATGTATTAAATACAGATTAAATATATTTAAATGTATTAAATATATATTCAAAATATATTAATCTAAAATAATAGATGGAATAAAATGATGTCCCTCCCTCAGCTGACACATCAGTTAAAATATCTGAAGTACATGTGAATACCTCACGCAGAGATTTAAACACTATGTTATGATAAACAAGGACATTTTGAGGGTAACATGTGTAGCATACGGTTTAGATAAGCATTTCAGGAAACTGCTTATGCATACATAAATCAATTATTGAAACACTGAAGGAAAATGCACCACCAAATTCATGACTCTGGTTGCTTTTGGGGGTCAGGCACGCAGAGGAATAGTATTATGCAAAGATACTGAGAAAACTCAAATTTTAGCAGTAATATTCTTCATATAGAGAGATTCTAATTAAATCGCTTCTAGGCTAAAATGAGGGCATCAGTATACATGAAAAAATCCACAGATAAATATATTGATTTACTAGGAATGAGAAGCACGAGTCTAAGCAATTTAAATAATTTTTTAAAACTTTCTTACAACAATTTTATAAACTAGGTTCAATTTTCCCCCTATTTACAGTTGAGAAACCTGACCAGAGTTGTTTACCTTACTATCTTTACTTTTCTCCTTTGCAATTTTTTCCGATTAAACCATCGTGTGACTTGCCAAAATAATGAACCTGAGTTGCCTTCAGGCAGCCGAAGTAAGAGAATTGCAATCCTTGGATCACTAAGAATTGAGAGGAAAATTTGTTAACAAGGCATAAGAAGGGTGGCTCTTAAATATGGCTTTAATGTCTCTCCTGGCTCTAAACTCCTTAACCGTAAATAAGAGGGTTTACAATCACAAAAACAATCAATCAGTATTGCCAGGTACAACAGAGTGAAAAAAAAAAAGGTAAATAGTGGTCTCACACACCACTATTTGGGGTTGATGCAAACAATTTTATACAAAATTAAAAATTCAAGAGGTTTTCTCAAAATTTCATTATTGTCTCATCATTCACAGGTGCATTGAACAGTAATGTCATCATTGTGGTCAGCAGAGCTGTATGATTATATAGAGTTAGCCAATCCACATTTTATCAAATGTTGAGGTTTATGAAAGCCAAGGATAAGAGTTACATATTAAATGACTTTTAAAAGATGACCCACATATTTGAATGAGCACTTATTTCCAGGAAGAAGTGAAGTCAGAAAACCAAATAATGATGAAAACCCATGAAGGTAACTAGTACTTAAAAATGTTTTCTGAATATGT